>NW_017670355.1:892100-896034 GCF_001879085.1 Nicotiana attenuata
ATTTGTAGCTTTCCTGTACACCGTGCGTTCTATAGGTGGCTTCCCTTGTGAGAGATTTCCTTCCTTGTTCGACACAGCCATTTCACTAGTTCTTCTTTACTTCTTTGAACTCCTGCACATGTATATTAATTGCATCATTAAAATATGATCTAACAATCTCCCCCTTTTTGATGATGGCAAAATAATATACGTAGATGTAAGGAAGTAAACAACAGTTGACTTCCCTGTTTGTTACTAGCCGACTTGGCTCCCCCCTCAATGTGTGTAGTCAACTGGACTTAGTCTCCCCCTCAATGTGTGCAGTCGACTTGTACCTGTATCCTGTATAGTTGACTTGTTTCTGTGCAATACATATAAAGTCTATGCATGTAGCATAGTCGACTTAACCTGTTCAAAGAATAAAGAGTACCATCTATGCATGTAGCATAGTCGACTTGAACCTGAACAGATTGTCATAATAGTCCAAAGAGATATACATTCTCTCCCTTTTTGACATCAGCAAAGAGGGATTAGTAAGCAAAAAAAAAAACTATCCACACAGGCAAGAAAACATCCAAGGGCAGAGCCCAAAACAAAGCCAAAACAAGTTTGAAACAAAAATTGTCTGTAAAACACATCCACACTAGCGACGCAGGAAGTAAGTAAGAGTATTGCAGATCGCCTCCTTCATCTGTTCAAAGCTGGTGTTTGCAGCAACGCTCATTCCATCTAGCCTGTCATGAACCTCCTTGAAGGCTTTAGCCGCATTCTCCCTTACCCTTTGCACAGCCACTCTGATTTTAGACACATCAGACCCAGTTTCCTTTGAAATAGCATGAATAGCACCCACAGTCGACTGAGTAGCAGACGGGAGAGTCTTGATGTCTAAGAGTTGGGAGTCAATGGAGCTTAGCTTCTCACTTAGGTCAGAACTAATAAGAGGTGGCGGAACAGCAGATGAAGGCTTGGAATCCAGAGGGGTCTGTTTTGCTTCACTCTCACCCTTCTTAACCCAGGCACCCTTGACACTTCCATACCCCATACTAGAGAAAGCTCTAGAATTGTAGGACTTGGAAACACAGACAAAAGGGTAGTCAGAAAGAGGGATTTGATGGGCTTCCAGAATGTGGGTAATGGCCATACCAAAAGGTAAACTGGTGAGATCTTCAGCATCTCAATCATAAAATTTATGACCCAGGAGGACAGCTTGAGTTTGAGTTTGGTGATGAGACGATAGACATAGAAAGTGTCCCTTTGATAGAAGGTGGAGAAGGAACCAGTTCTGGGGAGAAGAGTGGTTGCAACAATGTGGGCGAGAACCCGAGTTTCAATACTTACATCACTAGGCCCCAATTGATTTGGAAGGGTTTCAGAGGGATTTTCAGCAAAGCACTGTTTGGCCTGGTCAAAGAAAATTTCAAAGTTCTCAGGCCAAACATTTTTAAAGAGAGTGGGGAAACCAGTGCAACGACAGAGAAAAATAGAATCGAACAGGGCACAGTCAAGAACAATGCGTTTACCAAGGACAAGAGTTTCAAGCTTATCAGGTTTACTAGAGCGAAGATTAGCATAAAACATACGGACTAAAGGCTCATACACTTTAGGCGGAGAAATAGAGAGAAATTTTTCCCACCCTTGATACACAAAGAGATCCTTTACCTTACAGTTGAGGGCCTCCATATCGTCAAGATCCACAATTCTTCCATGGGCGATGGACTTATCCTTGAGAGAGAGAAAAGAATCCCTATTTGGGGTATCCCAGAAATTTAGGTCGGAATCGAGAGAAGCAGAGAAATCGAATTTTGATTTCTTTGGAGTGGAAGAGACAGGAAGATCCTCCATGGGACGCTTACCAGAGGCTTTTTCTCCTAAGAGTTGAGAGTGTTTAGAGAACGCTTGATCACGCTCAACTGAGTCTCACAAAAGACTACGCGGGCGTTGCAAATATAATCTGAGTATTTATGCCCAGAGTCGAACCACAGAGAATTAACCTATCAGTTACTATTGTCAGATTTACTAAATTCATACAATCTGTTTTCCCAAACTTTTTGATTCACAATGGTTGATTTTTCTAACAACTAAAGACTGAAAGTAATCAACAGCTGAAAATTAACTAAACTTGATGTGTAAACAATTCGAATAAGGTCTAAGGCAATGGTTTCCCCCGTTGGTAATTTCCTTGGTTGTATATGTCTTATAACAATGATTTAGTTGTCTCTATCAATCATGAACGCTATGATAATTTACTAGACGCACTCTCTCAAGCTACGCTAGCCAGATTCACAATACAGTTCACTTAGATTGCACCCGAGGTATCGTTATCTCTAATCCAACCTCTAAACCCTCGGTTATGACTCTCGTCTATACTCCGGGAGTGATGTTGTTCATACAATCACCTAAATATGCACTCTCTCTCAAGTAGATACATAATAAATAGGAACGGATAGTTGAGGGCCCTTTCAACTAACCACAATCAAAACACAGATGAACAAATAGAGATTAACAACCAAATCCAACTATATTAATAAAACAACCAAGTCATCCCCAACGGGTTCCACCAAAACCTTAGATTAAGGTATTTAGCTACTCATAACAATGGAGTAATAAACTACTAGAAGATTCATAATCGAAAATTGCAAGAAAAATAAAAGAGAATAAGAATAATGATGTTTTGGGTGATCTCTCACACTTGTTTCTCTTCCAAAGTACTCTCTAAACAAATCTGACCTAATGTGGCCAAATTCCTACTTTTTATAAGGGTTTTACACCAAGTTTTCCCGACTTGACACTCGTCCCTGGCTTTTTCGCGTTCTACCGCGGTCCTACCGCGGTTACGCCAGGACCGCGGCCAAAGAGGTCCTCTGAATCTGCAGCTCTGCTCTGTCGCGGTCCTACCGCGGTTACGGTCTGACCGCGGCAGGCCAAGTTCAGCTCTGCTTTTGTCTCTTTACTTGGTGCATTTCGTGGGCATTGTTCGATTGGCCTCCTTTTCTCCGTAATTGATCCCAAACTTGCTCCATCGACTTCTTTCGTTGGACATAGCCTACAAAGCATGAAAAGTAATAATCAGAGCATTTGGTTATCACTTTTTACCACAAAGCTATACAAAAATGTGGTTCTTTAGGGTCCAATTATAGTCTAATTCACCTATTATCAACACCCCACACTTAAATCTTTGCTCGTCCTCGAGCAAGTTGAACCACACTTCTAGGCCTAATCATTTGATGCATTACCCTTTTTATGTCACACCTACTATTATGACAGAACAACCTAAGCAGTGCAACAGCGACACCTCAGATGAAGACTCTAATGCCATGCCACACTCATGCTTACTCTATGTACTCTAGCAGAAGTGAAGACTTGCTTTTTCTTCTTGAGTTAAATGCCCTCACATCACATTTTTGAGAGAAGTTCCACACACATGAAATCAAACAACAAGGAACTGTAGATAGAAAGAATTCACTCACTCTCAGCAAAGAACATTCATATGCCACACAGATACACCATAAGCTTGCCCTTAGTGTAATACTCTACTAATCGAGTTGCTCAGTCTAAGATCAATAGGGCTTCATTTGGTTGTAATGTAGGCTACGGGACGGATAGGATACATTTAGATATGAAAGTGACTACACCTCCCTAAGCACTTTAATACATACATTTTATCAATTAAACCTCATCCTTTTGTCACCCCAAAATTCCACCTTCACATCAGTGTAATTACCCCATTCTTCTTTAAGCACACTTGCATCAAGAGCCACCACTTGTCTAGGTATTATTATATATACATACATACATATATATATATATATATATATATATATATATATTTTCAATTCAAGTGGCTCTTCTTTTTCAAAACGGTGCACCTTTCTCCTTTTTCAACTAGTTCCACTCGAAAGCCAAACCGGCCACCCCACACTTTAATATTTTATTTGAACCCACTTCACAACTACAC
>NW_017670355.1:896307-898041 GCF_001879085.1 Nicotiana attenuata
CATATAACTCAATCCAAATTAGTTTGTCAACACATTCACATGAGTGTTCAAGCAAGACAGGGTGTGCAAAATTAAGGCATAAGATTAAGAGTCTACACATGAGCCTAAGCGTCGCACCCTCAAGTTCGTTTTAAGTATTTGCAGGTATGTACACCACGGGATGCATTCTTGCCCAACCCATCTTAGCCCAAAAGAGTCCTAAGGGTCCTAAAATCTATTAAAGAAAAATCTACCTAACCCGGTTCAAGAAAAACCCTTGGAAAAGAACCGCGGTCAAAAGAAAAACCAAGGGGAAAATACTACACTACCTAAAAAGAAAATAAAATAAAAACAAAAATCTGTTTTGCTTTTTTTTTATTAGACTACTTCCCTCAAGAATACTGTCTAGGTGGTCTGTCATCAGGAAGAGTCTCCTAACTTTTCTAGGTTTTTTTTTTATCCGACCTTAACCCTCAAGAAACCTGTCGACAAGTGTCCGTCGTTGGGCCAAGTCGGTGACATCTAAGCTACATCTACAACAACACATATATACACAAATCATATATACACATACCCAAGTCTCCCACCCCACACACAAAGAGTATGGCATGTCCTCATGTCATAAAACAATTCAAGAGCAGAAGGGTAAGAGGACTTCCTGGTCATCATTCGGAGTCAGAGACGGTGTTGGGATCCACGTGACAGGCCCTCCCTAGAGCACGGAACCAAGCCATCACCCAGCTCTCAGACCTGGCCTGCCGTCTAGACATGGCATCCAAACGAACATGCAGGCTATCTACCGAGGTGCGAAGTTCTGCCACGTTTTCCTCCACAGAAGTCAACAAGGGTCGGATGGTGTATGATCTAGAGAACTCCACCCCAGTTCGGGGTTGCCGTGAGGATCCCGCTGCATCATAAGACCTCCTGGGTGGTGCCATGGGTGCTGGGGTGTCATCATCCTCGTCCAGGTCAATGTGTGTAGGTGCATCTCTGCCCACTTTGATCTTTGACGCTCTGAAAGCTGTTCTTGGGGGTAAAGTGCCATCCGTAAGACCGACTGGGACATCAACCAGCAAACATAACGTCGTCACAAGTGAGGGAAAGTAAAACCCCTTAGTCATCAGAGGCGACCGGAGGATCATTTCATCTCCAATGATTTTAGCAATATCAACGTCCTTCCTGGTCACGAAGCACCAAACCAGTAGAGCCCGCAAGCTGTTCACATCTGTTGTGTTGCCCGTGGGCAACAATCTGCTGCAAATCATGGTGAACCAGCACTTAGCTTCCCATGTGAACGACTTGGAATGCAGGGTCATGTTTTCCTGTATCCAAACTGGCCGTCCCCCTGAGCATATGGACTCAATCAGAGTGTCCCAATCGACCCCTGGAGAATTGTGGTAATAATCATTGGCACCAGTGAACGGAGGCAGCTGCAGGACCTGGCGAATTTTCTGGACTAAGTCAACTAAGTGTTCAACACTTAGGTCCAACCTTACAAGTCTAGTAAAAATCTATACCCCTCCATACAAGTTGGTTTTTGAGTTTTTAACTCTAAATATCTCATTGCATATCCAACAATATGATATTCAATACTTGAATTGCTCACAAGATCATAAAGAATATCATTTAATTCATTTTTACCAAATTGATACTATTTATTGTCTCTACCCATTAGTCAAGCTTATTCATAATACCCATTTCTAGGGTTCATCCCCCAACTTAACCAAACCATGATTTTGTACTCCAAATCACCCT
>NW_017670356.1:0-54430 GCF_001879085.1 Nicotiana attenuata
ATGAGATACGTGGTGTAAGCACAGAAATAGTGCCTCAATTTCTGAGCTACCCAAGTCAGGGCACAACAGGTGCGTTCCAACAGAGAATACCGGGCCTCATACGGGGTGAACTTCTTGCTGAGATAATAGATGACCTGCTCTTTTCTCCCCGTTTCATCATGCTGTCCCATAACACAACCAAATGCTCCATCTAGTACCGCAAGGTAGAGTAACAGGGGTCTACCTGGCTTGGGCGGGACCAAAACTGGCGGTGTTGACAAGTACTCCTTGATTCCGTCGAAGGCCTTTTGGCAGTCATCTGTCCATTTGGTAGCGACATCCTTCTTCAGCATCTTAAAGATTGGCTCACAGATGACAGTAGACTGTGCTATGAACCGGCTGATGTAGTTAAGTCTCCCCAAGAAACTCATTACTTCTTTTTTTTTCTTTGGCGGTGGCAATTCTTGAATAGCTTTGACCTTTGATGGATCCAATTCTATCCCTCGGCGACTCACAATGAACCCAAGCAATTTTCCAGATGCAACCCCGAATGCACATTTTGCGGGGTTCAACTTCAGGTTGTACCTCCTCAGTCTATGAAGAACTTCCTTAAATCTTCCATGTGGTCAGTGGCTTTCTTGGACTTAATGATGATGTCGTCTACATACACTTTGATCTCCTTGTGTATCATGTCGTGGAAAATGGTGTTCATGGCCCTTATGTAGGTGGCCCTGCATTCTTTAACCCAAACGGCATCATCTTGTAGCAATGCATCCCCCATGGTGTAATGAAAGCTGTTTTCTCAGCATCTTTTTCATCCATTCATATCTGGTGGTATCCAGCAAAACAATCAACGAATGACTGTAGCTCATGCTTGGCGGGGTTGTCAATCAAGATGTGTATGTTTGGCAAGGGGAAGTCGTCTTTTGGGCTGCCCCGGTTGAGATCCCCGTAGTCGACACAGACTCTGACCTTCCCATCCTTCTTCGGTACTGGCACAATGTTGGCTAACCTTGTCGGATACTCTACTACCCTAAGAACTTTAGCTTTGACTTGCTTAGTGACCTCTTCCTTGATTTTCAAACTCATATCTGGCTTGAACTTTCTGAGCTTCTGCTTTACTGGCGGACATGTTAGATCAGTCGGCAATTTGTGAGCCACAATAGATGTACTCAGACCAGTCATGTCGTCGTACGACCAGGCAAATATGTCCTCGTACTCTCTTAAAAACTCTGTATATTATTCCTTCTCTGATGGTGACAAATGAACGCTGACTCGTGTTTCTTTGATGTTTCCTGCATCTCCCAGGTTGATGATTTCGGTCTCGTTAAGTTGGACTTAGGTCTATTCTCAAAATTCTCAACTTCTTTAACAATTTCTTCCGGTATATCATCTTCCTCTGAATCTATGTCTGTTTGTTGCGTTGTCTCGTTGCAAGTCACAATCATCGGTTCATCAAGATAAGTAATAGTAATGCCGTATAAGTAAAGTAATGAGAGAAAAATAATAAGAGTAAGATTTATAAGAAAACCGAATTGCTTTTGATAAATTCCATAAACGTTTTAAACATCGGAGCTCTTTCTTGCCAAAACAAAAATGCGAAAGGAAAGTAAACTTAGTAAAAATAAAATAGTGCATGGTGCTTGTTCAGCCTTGCTACCCCGAGGTACGCCGGGCTCTGGTGGTTCTGACGGTCCAGTTGTTGAGGCATGCTCCTCCGCTTACAGCCTGTATGGAAGGGCCTTCCCTGTATGGAAGGGCCTTCCTCCCCCTCCTCCTTAAAAATAACACAGCAATCCATGTCATCATCTTCTAGGAATAAGTTCCTCATTGCTGCTAGTGCTTCCTCTTCTTCTGATCCGTAGATAACCTCGGCCGGCTGGAAAGTCTGCTCTAAACGAGGTATTGGTTGTTCCAACGGATAGTAAGGACCGCGCCAGGGTGGCGACCATTCATTGAATTCCTTCCAGGTATACTCATATCCCAATCCGAAGGTGGTGCCGTGTTTCTTGAGCTTGATGGGTTTAGCGATTCCTTGGAGATTCTTGCCAATTCCCTTGCCAGGTTCATACCCGCTCCAGTTCAATATGCTTTTAATTTTTTTATCCCACCACTTATCTTTATCGACGGCGTTGACTCGTTCGATGTGGTGGTAAGTTTCTCTGCCTATCCTTCTTCTTCCTCCGATTGCTGGGATGGTTTAGCGACTGTATATGGGATTGCTACCGTCGCCATGAATGATCACCTCCTGGTGATTCCACTCAAACTTCACTGCCTGATGTAATGTTGATGCCACGGCCCCAGCGGCATGAATCCATGGTCGTCCCAACAACAGATTGTAAGATGCAGGCATGTGTATCACTTGAAAATCAACATCAAACCAAGTGGGCCCCATCTGCAAACATAAGCTAATTCCCCAATATTGGACCTTTGAGAACCGTTGAAAGCCTTCACGTTGATGGCCTCGTCCTTGATTTCATGCAGCCCGTTTCCCAATGTTCTGGGTATTACCAATGGACAAATGTTGAGGCTAGACCCTCCATCAATCAGGATTCTGGTGATAAAATAATCTTCGCACTGCACGGTGATGTGCAATGCCTTGTTGTGACTCAACCCTTCTGGTGGTACCTCATCTTCATAAAAAGTGATTTTGTGACTTTCCAATACCTGACCCACCATGTTTGCCATTTCTCCTCCAGTGATATTGCTTGGTACATATGCCTCACTCAGCACCTTCAACAAGGCATTCTTGTGTGCATCGGAAATAGCAAAGCCAGGATAGAAATCTGCGCCGGTGTTTTGTTCAACTGATCAATGACTGAGTATTCCTTCGCTTGTATCTTTCTCCAGAGATCATCAGGCCCGGTTTCAGTGATGGCTTGTCGCCCAGAGGTCTGCTTACTTGACTCAGCCAAGTGTTCCGGAGTATAAACCCTGCCGATTCTTGTCATACCCTGTGCCGCAACCGTTTCCCCGAACTTGGCTTTCCCCTTCCTTCTTGCCTCGGCTGTGTAGTCCCATGGTATGGCTTTTATGTGGAATGGCCTTACGGTTGTCATTGCTACTGGAATGGGCACCCTTGCTTTGGAAGGTAATAAAGCAACTTCAAATGGCTCAAGCGCCTTTAGGGACCCGAACTCGACCTCAATTGGTGTTGGCGTCTTTGTAGAGGCCGGTGTTTCAAACTCAAGTGGTATGGACATGTTCACCTCGGCATCTCCAGAAGGCTGAATCTGGACTGCAATCGATTAAGGGTGACTGTTGGTTTCTTTGGATCGTCGCCTTCTGTGATCAAACCGATCGATCCCTTGGGATCCCAATCATCCTCTATTTCAATCATGTGAACACCCCCACCCTTGTGGTCTGGTAGAGGGTTATTGCGGACATTCGGAGCAGGCTCCTTTGCCACGATGATCTTGTTGTCAATCAAAGCCTGGATCTTATCTTTCAGGGAGCGGCATTCATCGCCCTTTCATGCCAGAATGGTATGCACAGGTTTTATTTGGGTTGACCCATTGGGAAGGGTTTTCAGGGGTTATAGCAGGGATAGGGGTGACATAACCAGCAGCTTTGAGTCTTTCATACAACTGGTCGATTGGTTCAGCAATGGCGGTATTCTGTTTGGGAGGTCTGCGGTCGAAATTTGGTTGGGGTCTAGGAAAGTTTTGGCGAGGGGGAGGTGATTGATAGTGGGATTGTTGAGTGTTGTAAGCTTGGTAGACGTGTGCGTGCTGGAAATATCTAGGTGAAACAGGTTGGTATGTAGGAGGTGGAGGCGATTGATGGGTAGGCGGTGGTGTTTGGTAGGGGGTGCGGGTGTTTGGAAATTTGGAGTGGGCTGATATGTAAGTGGAGGTATTGGGTAAGTTTGGTATTTGACAGGTGATTTGGTTCTCTGTGCAACCATTACGGCACCTACGTCCCTTTTCTTGGACGTACCACCAGACTGTAGAGCCTTGTTGGTGGCTTGCAAAGCTTCAAAGTTTGTAACCATACCGCTCTTGATACCTTCCTCGATCCTTTCTCCTAGCTTGATGATGTCAGAAAATTTATGGTTTTCGATCAACATCAGTCTTTCATAGTATTGCGGATCCTGAGCCCGGACGAAAAACTTGTTCATCTGTTCTTCCCCTAAAGCAGGTCGAAGCTTAGCAGCCTCTGATCTCCAACGAGTGGCGTACTCGCAGAATGTTTCGGTGGGTTTCTTCTTTAGATTCTGAATGTAAAACACATCCGGTGCATTTTCCATATTGAACCCGAATCTGTCCATGAAGTCAGACGCCATACTTACCCAGTTTGACCATTTCTTTGGGTCTTGGCTAATGTACCAAGACAGAGCATCTCCTTTCAGGCTCCTCATGAAAAGCTTCATGCGGATCTTCTCATCTTTTCCTACTCCGACCAGCTTGTCGCAGTATGTTCTCAAGTGAACCCTGGGATCTCTTGTGCCATCAAACATTTGGAACTTGGGAGGTTTGTACCCCTCGGGCAGTTCGACATCGGGCTGTATGCATAAATCTTCATAGTTTATCCCCTCAATTCCCTTACTTCCTTCAACGCCTTGGATCCTGGTGGTTAACTTCTTAAGCTCTTCGGCCAAATTTCTGATGAGCAAGTCTTTGTCATCGGACTCCGGTGTGCTTGAGATGGGTTGAGTAGGGTGCGGCACAGTCTCCACATAGATGGGGGTGTTGTGTTGGTTGTGGCAGTGGTCATTTGTGGAGTTCAATGGTTCCGGGATGAGCAGCGGAGTGTTGTTGGGAGTGTGGCAAGTATTGCAGTAGTGGTGAAGAGTGGGCTGCTTCGGGATGTTTTGTGGAGATATGGGATTCTGAGTATTTGGGAAGGTAACTTCTGGAGTGGTAAGGGAAAATGACAGACTTGCCAAATTCCGGACTTGATCAAGCTCTTCTTGGAATTTCAGTAGTTTTTGTTCTATCTGAGAGGCATTTTCCTTGGGGACCATAGCACTACGAGTGACCTCTACTCGTTCAGCTGAGTTGTTTGAATCTTCCATTTTTTTTTTGCTTTTGTGCCTGACGGGACTGGGAGGAGGAGTAGGTGGAGGGCCCCTGGATCTGGTAAAGTATGTTGATGTTGCCAGAGTTCACGAACTAACCTTTGGGGAGGGGAATAGACAAAAAGTAAAACAAAAAGGTGATAAGTTAGTAAGGATCATAAGGAAAAATGTTGCGATATTTAAACACGTAGTGCAGGAGATATAAAGCGTGTCCTAATTTTGGGGACCTCATTGTGCCCGAGGTAGGCCTAGTGACAAGTAAATTTGGAGAACTCGGAATGCTAAATGCCTCATTTTATTGATAAAAAGGTAGACGAATCCCAAAACGACACTAAATAACAGAAACGACACTAAATAACAGGAAATAAAAATGTCACTAGTGGCCATAGGCCTTATTACATTTCTCAAAGCAAAAAGGAAAAGCTCCTATTTGGTCCCAGAAGGACCTTCCCCAGACTCGGCAGTGTTAGCTCCCTCGAACAGCTCTCCCAGCTCGCGCCATCCTAGCAGCAGGTAAGCTGTGGCCAGATGTCCTCCTTCATTCCCTTCAGTAACTCGGCAGTCTTCGACCCTCTTCAGAAACTTCTTCTCCAGTTCCACTATTCCCCGCTCCAAGCAGATTAGTCGTTTGTTGGCGCTGACAGCATATCCTTCCATTCTTCAATTAATTTTTGATTGGCTTCTTGTATTTCACGGTGCTCATTTTCACATTCCCGCATCCTCTTGCGCAGTTGGTTGTACTTTACTTGTACTTCAGCCTTTTCATTGATGATTCTGTGACCTCAAACAAACCCAGGTTGACCCAAACCGTTGTGATTGTCCTCCAGCCAGCCTGAATAATGTGGGGTACAACCAGCATGGTAGCGATCCGGTTCGATGGTGTCTTTTCCCAAGACAATTTTGTAGTGCCACATATGCTGAGCCTTGCACCTGTGCGGACGATCGTCGTTTTGAAAGTCAGCCCGAAAGTGACTCATCTTGTCGACCCTTGGTATAACCTGCTTCCTACCAGCCTGTCTCATAGCTCGAAGAGGGATATAAGGGTAGGTCCCCCTCAAACCGATCAATATCAGAAATGGCGCATCCCTAGGTCGAACGATGAATTCTTCAGTAGGGAACCACTCGAACATCCATTGCACTCGGTCCTCAGTCAGATTATCAAAGAGTTCGACCCATTCTCTAGCATTCTCCGGTTGGGCGAACATGTTGGGCATGTAATTTATTCGCTTCGGGTGATGAAAGGCGATATGATCGTCCCAGTCTCTGCGATGGATTTCCTGTCGGTATTCACCCTTTTGGAGGTGTTCCATGAGCCATAGTTGAAGTAGCAGATTATAACCCTGGAAATGCTTGGCTCCCTGTTGACACCTTTCTAGGGCTCGGTATATTTCTGCAATGATCATTGGCATGAGACTGAATGGTTGTCCGTCAATTCCTTCCATTAGAGTTTTGGTGACCATAGCTAGCCTGGTATGGATTTTCGCTTTCTTCATTGGCAACACTATCATCCCCAAGAAACAGAACATGAAGACAAAGACCCTTCGATGGATATGCCCCAATGACATAAGGGCAAACTCGTCAGGATAAGTACGGTAAGATTTGCTGTGACCGTACCTTTCGTACAGATAGTCAAAGGGAATGTACGACTCCTTCAAACATGTCAAGTCAGGATTCTTCTTTAGACCCATCATTTTGAGAAAACCTCTACCTTTGCGGTTTTCCGGCATCAACAAACCCGGAGTTTCCCACGGTATTACAGCCAGTCCTCCTAAAGGTCAATGTCTCTGAAGCGGAATACTGACCTATCACAGTCCCAGAATAGAGTGGCAGCTTCTATGATTTTGTTGTCGGGTTGAACTTCTAGGAGAGAAGGTAGGTTTCCTAGATATTTTCGGGCAAGAGCTTGATCACTGGAATGAAGATCTTCCCACCATCTTAACAATCTGGGGTGAATGTTGGTGACCATGCCGAATCTGGGGACCTCGTGCCTTATTTCTGCAAGACAAAAATGTTAGACCCTTACCCCCACCAGACTCGACTATTTAATATCAACAATTAGCATAAGAAGCATTTAGTTCTCCAAATAAATGCACAGAACGTGGTAGTGTCCGTTTGGGTTTCAAGGAAACCCAGTGGACTTTGGACAAGGCTATCTTAAAGAGTCATTATGCGGACAACATAACTGACTCGGCTAGGTTTGACAATGATGCATGCACAATTAAACAGAGTAGGGTTTCTATGGAGTATTAGACTGGTACCCTTGAGCGGACAACTCAAGAGGGAAAGGCACGGAACCGTCGACTACACCGTTGATCGACTGGTTTTACCGCAAATATGCCTTTGCCGGATTTAGGGGGTGATAATATCGGAAGGGTGCAACCACTCATTATAAGCGTTGCTATGGTATTTTGTTTGGCACGAGTGGAATATGATGTTGAATATGCAGTTACAATAATTAAACAAATTGTCATGTATTTGCACGTTCATAGGATAATAATTACAACAGTTTCTCATAATTTACAACAGTATTAAAGGAAAGCGATAAAGGAAAGCATTAAGAAAAGAAACAAAGAGCCAAGTTAGTTTCGTAGTAGAAGAAAGAATAAATACTTAAAGGCATTTAAACAAGTAAAGACATGTAAAGAAACATAAAGTCACAAATAGCATGAGATGGTAAAAGCCTTAAAGAAATCCCCAGCAGAGTCGCCATGCTGTCGATGCCCTCTTTTTCTCACGAAAACGGGTTTATGACATTTGGACGGACAACTCTTTTCCCTTTGGGAATTGGGTTTGAAATTTTTGAAGAGTTGCCACCTAATGATTAAGTGCATTAGGACACTAAGAATGAATTTGATTTTAGAAAACCAGAGATTGGGTAAGGGCTTGAAATTATCTCGAGGGGAAGATGTTAGGCACCCCTCAAGATCCACTAGTGTGGTTCCCAGCCATGCTACAATTGTGACTTTAAATACAAACAACAAGTAAACAAGCAAGCATTGTAAATACTAGATAGCTTTCACATAATGGTTGCAAACAACTGAAGTACAAGAATTTTAAAGAATGCTGAAATCTGGAAGAAGGCAGTTATATAATTCTAAAAAAAGGGACACACAGGTAAGGGGAAGGGGGTTTGCAAATAATTGATGCAAGTAATCAGAAAAAGAAGTGAAAGAGGCGGAAGTTTTGGGAAGAAAACAGTACTGAAAATTTAAAAAAAGGTTTTTAAGTAATTGGTGCGAGTAGTTGAAGTAAAAGAAAAGTTAAAGAAACTGAAAATTAATCAGCTTTTAAAATTCTGGATAAGTAAACAAGTAAAGGGAAAGGGGGTCCTAGGTTTACAAATAACATGGATCATCCCACACAACACCTGGTAACCGTTTATACACGTGGTGTTATCGGGTGGTCATCATATCCGTGTCTACCCTTACCCACCCCGTTAAGGTATCAAATCTCGGAATAGTCTCGTTACTTATTGCATGCTATTACCCGTACCAATCCTATCAGCCCTGGAGGTATTAGGGACTACTAGTCCTAAAGGGGAGGGAGAATTGGCATTTAGTGGTTTAAAAGGATAAAAGTCTAAGGCGACAGTCAAAACATATATGACAAGTATGGGGAAGCACATAAACAGGTAAGGCTCAAACAAAACCTCCTTAAAACAAAGAGAAACATATAGTTTTAGCATGTCTTTCAGATACTGATTAGGTCTTAATTAAACTTAAAACGTTAAGGCGTGGCTGATTTATCACATATTTTCAGATAAGAAGTCTGAATTAGGCCTGCCTGCTGGTTGTAATTATTAAAGACTGGTGTAGTTAATTAATTACCTAATGGTTTGCCTAGGTGAGACCTATAGGCATGATATCTAGCAATGCGAAAGTATACTGATTTTAAAGAAGGCTTGCTGATCATAGAAAACATAAGCTCTGCAGGTATTGAGTATCGGTATTACTGATTTTGAAGCTTGTTGACGATTCAGATTCAGTTGATTACCCCTATAGACATTCTTTCTAAGCGTGACTGGTTTGAAAAACGTTTATAGAAATGCAGGAGTCCTATAGGCATGGTATCTAGAAGGCGATTTGTTATTTAAACCTATAAACTGTTTGCCTAGTGATAGATGTTTATGCAGAATTTAAGAGATCCTATAGACATGTTCTCTATATGAGGTACAGAAATGCAGAATCCTATAGATATGTTCTCTATATGAGATGCATAAATGCAGAATCCTATAGACATGTTCTCTATATGAGATGCAGAAATGCAGAATCCTATTGATATGATATCTATGTATGAAAGACAGGACTTATAGACATGATTTCTAAAATGCAGAAGTGCAAAAAACCTATAGGCAGAATTTCGAGAATGCAGAAATGAAAGCAGGATACGGTTGCAGAAGTAAATACCTAAGAGCATGATATCTACCCTTATGCATACATGAGTGACCCTCCCCTTTTCACTATAAACCTCGTAAGTTATTACAAAATTATTACAAGGCAGAACGAATCAAGAAGAGTAAAATTACATCAGAAATTAGAGTACAACCAAGGAGAGCCTGATTCAGACTCCAGGTCTGAAATATGAAATAAACCAACTCCAAAGATCAAATTTCCAAAGCCTTTCTCATTTTTAGGTGTGTCAGAGTTCCCAAGGGCCTCATGAACTCCGGGCACCCAAATTCATTACAGAATTGAATTATAGTGCAGTGTGGAAGGACCAACCCTCAAATGTCCAAGTTAGAGGGAACTCAAGGTCCCTAAAGCAAGGCTCATAGGAGGGGGCAGAACTTAGAAACTAAGAGTGAGTGTAAGTGCAGAAAGGGGTTTAGGGGAAAGTCAAGACAGGCTGGTGGTCATACCCAGCAATTGGAAGTGCTGGCACACCCCAACCAGCCTGTTAGCCACATTGTTTGGGAGTTAGGATCCTTTAAAGGATCAAGCACAGACATGAACAACAATTTGGATACTGCCATGCCTGAACCTTAACTTAAACACATAAAGGGGAATAGGGGTATGGGGATTCATAGCAGAAAACATATGCAAAGAGAACAGCACACATATTTAACACTAAGCATAGACAGCAAAGTAGACGGGATGATATAAGCTGTGAAATAAACACATTGGGATGAGGCTGAAACTTAAATAAGAACATACCAGTTTCAGGGAAACAAGAAAGTAAAAGCAGTAGTCTTGTAAAGCCAAATTGCAAGCAAATAGTCAGAATATCTCAGAAGAGAGGAAAGAGGTTGTCAAAGTGCAGAAGGGTCGTCCCCTTTTATAGTGCAGCAAGCAAGTAAGAAAAAGGTAAGAGAATAGTTTTGCAATCAATTACAAAAAGGATTCCCTTTAATTAAGGGATTCTGATTTCAAACGGGCAAAATTAAATAAGGAAAGAGTTTTCTCAAAAAAATTTCCAAAGTAGTATAGTAAGGGCAAATACACAAGGGTCTATTTAAGGAAAGAATTTGATAGTAACACGGTTTGTGAGAATAAGGAAAGGGAATGAATCAAATAGCCAGTAAATTCAAAATTGCAGGCTTTGTTCGAACGAACCAAGTCAGGAAAAGAGAGGAAAGGGTTTTACTTAAGGAAAATCAGTAACAATCAATCAAACTTTACTAAAAGGAATTCGGAATCAATCATAGGTTGGCAAAACCTTTTTTGAAGGAAGAATTTCTCATATATAAAGCACACAGGTATGTCAAACAAGTAAGAGTTGTCATGTTAATTAGAAAACCTATCATAGAAAAGTTCAGAGTTATAAACAAAGAGGTTCCAGTCCAATTTATAGACTCAGAATGAGTCTGGCAATTCAGGGTTCCAAAGTAGAACCCAAGTCCAAACACCAAATCATACTTGCCAAAACCCTCAGATCCTAGGGTTTCAACTCGAATTTGATACAGCGATGAGAAGACAAGCCATTGAAGCAGGCTCAGAGGTCTCTTTCAGAGACTCATGAGAAACAAACAAATATGATAGCAGGTTTGAAAGCATAAAGAATATGTTTGAGAAAAGCTCGAAACTCAAGCAAGTTCAAAAGAGAGAAGAAGTGATATAAACTTAAGAAATAGTAAAGGAAGCATGTTTAGAACTCAAACAGAAGTTCAGTAAAGGCAAACAAACTTAAGAACTCAGTAGGAAACACATACAGTAGAAGAATACTGAAAAGTATAGCAAAGAACAGATAGAAAAACATAACAAAGATTGACATGCGAACCTAGTCTAAAGGCACAGTAAAATACAAAGTACAGGAGAGTCATGCATAGTAGAAAAAAAAGCAAAAGAACAACACATGCATGGTAAAACATAGTATAGGCAAACACACATTAAGAAAAGAAAAGGAAGAATCAGAAAGACGTTTTGAAATCCTTTCAGAAACCCTAAATCTAAGAGAAACAATTTTGAAAGAAAAGATTGGGGAAAATACCTTAAAAATCCAATAAAACACGGATATAGCATAGATCTAAGAAAACAGACAGAGAAAAACCTCGAATAGCTTAGGGTTTTGGAGAAACCCTAGAAATGAGAAAGGCTTGGAAGAAAGCCCGATCTTGAGTCGGAGAGGTCGGAAATAGGCTCGAAATGCTTGAATGCGCCGGAGCAACGGCCAGACAGGCCATAGAACTATAGCTCTGAGAAGATCTGAAAGAGAACCATCGAGATCAAACCTCAACACTTCGAACACCCAGGGTTTAATATTGGAGGGGGGTGAGTACAGACCATCCATGGCCTGAGAAGCCATGGATTCCGGCGAAAGTACGGTGGAAAAAGGGTTGAAGACGACTAGGGTTCTGGAGAACCTTCAAGAGTGTTTTGAGAGAGGAGAGTATTCAAAGGCGGCGGACCAAAAGAAATGGGGGGAATAGGTTAGGGTAGGGAAATTAAAAATGGCAAGGGACAATCCTGGCCGTTGATCAAAATGATCAACGGCCTGGATTAAAAGAAAGGCCGGGCGGGTTAAATAAACGGGTTAAGGGGCTGGGTAAAATTGAAATTGGGCCGGTCCAATTGGGGGTTATGATTAGGTCAACTAATGGCTAAAATTGAAATGTAAATAGGCTGTAATTGCAACGAAATTAGGCTAAATGTTAAATAGCCAGTTGTCCCTTTTATTTTATTAAAAAAATTGTAAAATGATTCTGAAATTAAATTCAAAGTACTGAATCAGTATACTAAATAAATATTAATTTAAAATATATTGGAACCAAATTTATAGTTATAAAATGCTATTAATCTTAAAATAGGCTAAAATTGCAATTATATGCAATTTAGCTTTTAAAATACCAAATGAATTTGTAAAAAATATACAAAAAATTACCTTAACTATATTTTGGTATAAATATGGGAAATAAAACAAATTATCCACCAAAATGATAATTTTGGGAATAATTATTGGTTTTTATACTGCTAAAATGGGCAATAAATTAATTTTAAAAATCTTTTTAGAATTTAGGAAAAATACTAAAACACTTTGGCATGCTTATATATGCATGCATATATTATTTTGAAAATATATCGGAAAAAATTGGGTATCAACACCATCCCGGTTATCGAGAACAGAAGAAGGCTAGGAGGGGAAACTTATCATCACATCAAATGTGTCAATGTCGTTGAGAAAGACAAATGGTGGAGTAACAAAATAGATAGCATACTAGCATGGTCTGGGTATGAACCCGGCAAAAGGCTTGGGAAGAATCTCCAGGGCATTACCAAACCAATACAGTTGAAACGTCATGGTACAACCTTCGGGCTCGGATACCAGCATACATGGCAGGAGTATGATGACTGGTCGCCTCCATGGCATGGACCTTATTACCCTCTCGAGCAACCAGTGCCACGTTTGGGTCAGACATTTCACCAGGCTGATACAATATAGGGAACTGCAGAAGAAGAAGCATTAGCTGGGCTGAGAAATCTGTTCCTAGAAGACGAGGACATGGATTGTAGTAAAATAATTGAGGAGGAGGGGGAAGAAGGCCTCACCATTCAGACTGTGGAGAAGGGAGGTGTTCTCAGGAACTGGACTACCACACCATCCCGGGCCCGTCGAGTCCCTGGGTAGCTTGGCAATCAGCATAATTTTATTTCTATAGCCATGCTAGGCATCTAAGATATTTTCAGTAATTTTGTTTTAAAGACTCACTTGTTCCAAATAAACGCTCGATTCATCGAGCCGTACTTGTTTTGAATGTTTTCAGTTTTAAGCAATGCATTGCTATTTATTATTCGTTATTATCTTCCACATTTTTATTTCTACAGCGTTATTATTACTTTTCTTGATGAACCGGTGACTGTGTCATGTAATGAGACAACGCAATATAAGGATAGTGACTCGGAGGAAGAAGATGAAATACCTAAGGAGGTTATCAGAGAGGTTGAGAACTTTGAGAATAAGCTTAAGTCCAACCTGGACGAAACCGAAGCAGTAAATTTGGGAGACGCCGAAATCATCAAGGAGACTGGCATAAGCATTCACTTATCGCCGCCAGAGAAAGAGGAATACATCCGTTTCTTAATGGAATATAAGGATATATTCGCATGGACATATGATGAAATGACCAGTCTGAGCACGTCCATAGTAGCTCACAAGTTGCCCACCAATCCAATGTGTCCGCCAGTGAAGCAGAAACTCAGAAAATTCAAACCAGATATGAGCCTGAAAATCAAGGAGGAGGTTACTAAGCAGATCAAAGCCAAAGTTCTCAAGGTGGTTGAATACCTAACCTGGTGCCAGCATTATACCAGTTCCGAAGAAAGATGGGAAGTCAGAGTATATGTTGACTACCGAGATTTAAACAGAGCAAGTCCCAAGGACGACTTCCCACTGCCAAATATAAACATCCTGATCAACAATTGCGCCAAGCATGATCTCCAATCCTTTGTAGATTGCTTCGCGGGTTATCATCAATTCTGGATGGATGAAGAAGATGAAGAGAAAACAGCTTTTATTACGCCATGGGGGGTATACTGCTATAAAATGATGCATTTGGTCTAAAGAACGCTGGGGCAACTCCCTACTCACTGGTTTATGGTACTGAAGCTATTATTCCTGCTGAAGTGGAGATTCCTTCCCTGAAAATCATACAAGAAGCTGAGCTCAGCGACGCGGAATGGATAAGGAGCCGCTATGAGCAATTGGCCCTTATAGATGGAAAAAGAATGAACGCAATATGTCACGATCAACTTTATCAGAACAGAATGTCCAGAGCTTTCAACAAAAGGGTCAAACCAGACAGTTTGCACCAGGACAGCTGGTGCTGAAGAAGATCTTACCACATCAAGATGAAGCCAAAGAGAAATTCTCTCCCAACTGGCAAGGTCCCTACATGGTTCACAGGGTGCTAACAGGAGGAGCACTCATACTTGCGGAAATGGACGGAGAAGTCTAGCCAAAACCAATCAATTCAGACGTAGTCAAGAGATACTATGTTTAGACTGTTTACATTTCTTCATCATGATGTAATTGAACTACGCTTGACCTGATTCCCGTTTAAGAGGGGATACGTAGGCAGCCATGTGGGTTCGCTCATATCGTAATAAAATTTTCATTTACCCCAGAACCAGAAACTGGGGCAAAATTTTGAGGAGGACCCTCAAAATTCCGGAGCAAGTCCAGCCGACGCCATCACATACTAGAAAGTCAGAAATTGGTTAAGAACTGGGGCAGAATTTTGAGAAGGATTCTCAAAATTCCGAAGAAGATTCAACAAGTTTCGTCACTCGCAAACGGCCGAAGGATCATCTACCAAACTGGGGCAGAATTTTGAGGAGGACCCTCAAAATTCTAACACAAGAAAGCTGCAATGTCTCTGAAATATGTTACAGTCACTAGTTCATCTATATTACTTGATATTCCACTATGTTTTCTAAAATAACTCTATTTTCATCAATAATTGCATATTTCGAAAAACACTATTTCTGTAACAGCCAGGTGTTACCTAGGGAAACTCAAACAAGGCCTTCAGAACGGAGGAGCAGAGCCAGCAGATGAAGGCACGAACTAACCTCCCCTTACAAAACCTACAATTTTTCTTTGAGCGCAGGCTTATCTGACGAACAGAAGCATTCCCAAATATATACACGCAGCAAAATCACTACCAATCGGGCCACCAGACATTGAATATATCTCCGGCTAAGAAATATTCTACTCTCATTTGCTACTCGTTCTTTGCATTGGACTAAGCCCTGTCTCGCATCTTGCATGAGGCTAAGCCCTGCCTCCATACCTAAATAAGGCTAAGCACTGCCTTCTCTCTGCATGAGGCTAAGCCCTGCCTCCATATTTGCATAAGGCTATGCACTGCCTTCTCTTTGCATGAGACTAAGCCTTGTCTCCGTCTTGCATAAGGCTAAGCCCTGCCTCCATACCTGAATAAGGCTAAGCACTGCCTTCTCTCTGCATGAGGCTAAGCCCTGCCTCCATATTTGCATAAGGATAATCACTGCCTTCTCTTTCCATGAGACTAAGCCCTGTCTCCATATTTGCATGAGGCTAAGCCTTGCCTCCATATTTGCATAAGGCTAAGCAATGCCTTCTCTTTGCATGAGACTAAGCCATGTCTCCATCTTGTATGAGGCTAAGCCCTTCCTCCACACCTGAATAAGGCTAAGCACTGCCTTCTCTCTACATGAGGCTAAGCCCTGCCTCCATATTTGCATAAGGCTAAGCACTGCCTTCTCTTTGCATGAGACCAAGTCCTGTCTCCATATTTGCATGAGGCTAAGCCCTGCCTCCATAGTTGCATAAGGCTAAGCACTACCTTCTCTTTGCATGAGACTAAGCCCTGTCTCCATATGTGCATGAGGCTAAGCCCTGCCTCCATCTTGCATGAGGCTAAGCCCTGCCTCCATTTTGCATAAGGCTAAGCTCTGCCTTCCATCTGCATGGGACTAAGCCCTGTCCCGCATCCTGCATGGGACTAAGCCCTGTCCCGAACCTTGCATGAGGCTAAGCCCTGCCTCCATTTCGCATAAGGCTAACCTCATCCTTCCATCTGCATGGGACTAAGCCCTGTCCCGCATCCTGCATGGGACTAAGCCCTGTCTCGAACCTTGCATAAGGCTAAGCCCTGTCTCCATATCTACACAAGGCTAAGCCTTGCCTTCCATCTGCATGGGGCTAATCCCTGTCCCACATCTTGCATAAGACTAAGCTCGATCTCCAATTTTGCATAAGGCTAAGCACTGCCTTCTCATGGGACTAAGCATTGTCCCTCCTTGCATAAACGTTGCTTTATTACGGCACTATCTATTTGCTCCTATTCCGGGCTAATCTCTACCCTCAACCTCACAAGACTAAGCCTTGTCTTGTTGATTTTAGAATCATATTATTACATCTCATAGGTTGAAATATCACCAACTTTTCCAAAGGCGTCATTATCTAAAGGCATCATCCTCATAGCCGGAAGACACCATGCCATGGCCTGAGGATCTCTCAAATTTGCATATCATTATTCAAAGGAGTCATGGTTCGAAGGCACCATTTTCATGGCCCGAGAACATCATTTCATGGCCTGCGAATCTCCTATCTCGCAATTCATGGCCCAGGACATCATAGTCTAAGGACGTCATCTGCACCGTCCAAAGGCGATCTTTCATGGTCCAAAGGGAATTTGCATCATGTTTAAATTTTTACAGTAATCTACGTACTTGCATGCATCGTATTTTGATTTTGCAGGTGGTCCCGGAGGTAACCGTTTTTAAAACAGGAGCAACCTTCGCTCCGGTTTCCGCTCATACCATTTTTACTTCGCCATTCATAATCGATTCTCGTCAGTTACCCATCCTACCTCGTGATATCCAGTTATCTTCCCTATAATACATCCGATACACTCCAGACCCATAATCATAACTCCATCCGACATTACCCTCCACAAAAGAACCTTTGCCGAGATTGGCTACTATTCCTATAACAACTCCATCGGCCTCATACACCGGTGGATCCAGAACTATACGTGGCCTAATTCCTGTAAAACCAGGGATATGTAGGCAACTCAAAGACCAGGGTCCGGCCTGTATTTTCCAAAACGCCCATTCGGTCGAAATTGGCCATCATTTCTTTATCCGAAAACTGTTTCATCCTTCCCGGGTAAAGAGGGGCAGCTGTTGATACCCAATTTTTTCCTATAATACTTTTTAAGTGCATATATACCTTCAAAACTGTGCATTAGCATCAATTGATATTTTTCCATAGTTTCTACATTTTTTTAGGGATTTTTTAATTAATTTATTCCAATATTTTATTTATATAAATAATTACGAATTGCATCACAAATGACTTTATAACAATTTCATGGCTTAATATTGTTATTGATATTTATATTAAACTTAAATTATTTCATAAATAGCCATATTTACATTTTTGGATTACAATTGCAATGACATTGCAATTATGGCCCATGCATGCATTATTACATTATTTTACCAGAAAATAGCTTGTTGTATTTTAAAGTATTGAGTAATCATTTTTAGAACATTTTTATGCATGAAAATTATTTTTTATAATCTGTTAATTATTTTAAAAATTATTTTTATTAATTATTTGGGTATTTAACAAATAGCCTCTTTATTTCAGACCTAACCTCTTTTAATACCAGCCCAAACCCCTTTAATATTAGCCCAAATCCTTAAATATACCAGCCCAAACCCCATAAGCCCAATCTGTATACACCCGACCCAATAACCCCGTTTAATCGTGGCCATTGATCCTTTTGATCAACGATCCACGATTAAACTTATCGTTTTAATTCACCTAACCCTAACCTCCCCCCTCTTCATTTCTCTTCGACCGCCATCACCCGTTTCCCTCACCCTTCCAGTTCTCTCTCAACTCACCCTAACCCTAATCGCCATCACCGGCGAAGACCTCTCTTCTATGGTGTTTTCGTGCCTTCTCCAACCACCACTGGTCTCCTATACTCCCTGGCTCTTTGATTTCATGAGTCCTTAGAAGAATCTCGTGGAAGATTCAACCTTGTTCTGGCCTAAAAGTTGTTTACTAGCCTGTCTCAGGCCACTTTCGTTTGTGAGTATGGATTTTCTCTTGCTTTTAAGTATGACTCCATTGGTTTTTGACCGATTCTCTTCTTCTCAATTATTTTCTGAAAACCCTAGTTTCACTATTGTTCGATTCTTCTCAAATCTTTGTAGATCTGAGGTGATTCGAGTATTATTAGGTGTTTTCCTCTAAAAATCTCTTGTTTAATTAACTGCTTCGAATTTTAGTCCCTCTTTCTAAACTAGGGTTCTTCCCAGATATTCTTCAAAAGATTTTCTACTTTTAATGTTTAATCTGTTCATCTCTTTACGTATTTGGTTAATCTTTGTATATATGCTCGAACTCTAGATAGTTCTAATGGTTATACTGATTTCTTCTATTATGATAATTTCTGTGAATCAGTTGCGCTCACTATTCTATTTAGGGATTCAAATGTTTTCCAAGTTAAATCCAGTATTCTTTGGGATTTTTTCCCTAATTGATCTCTACTGATGATTCGAACCAGCTTTTCTTATTAAATCCGGTATTTCTCTGAGGTATTACTTAATTGATTTCTATTTAGGGAATCTGAATAACTCTTTCCTATAAAATCAGTATTCTTTGAAGATTTTACTGATTGATTCCTACTAAATGTCCTGTTAAAATCAGTGTGTGCTGAAATTTTATTTGTTTCTTTATTTGTGACCTTAATTGATCAAACTTGCCTTAATTAGTTATCGGTGTGGTTTTGGGATTTCTACTGACTCCCTACATGGAATGTTTTTGAGTCCTTACCTTAATTGGACCCCTGTTGTTACCGTTAATTGATTGACCCCCCCCCCCCCCCACAATTAAGGGGTTTATTCCGGACTCCTCTATGGCAATTGATTCTGTGACTGATTAATTGCTCCTAATTGATTGAACTATGATTCTTTTACCTTATTTTGATTCACCCCTTAAGTGCTATATAAACTCTCTTATTTTTACCTCTAGAGACACGAACACACAGTTCAGAATACACACACATACATTCAAATTCACTCTTCTTTCTTTGTTATATGTGCTAACTGTCGGTCTAGCCGGCTGAAAGCCAAGGCTAGATAGTGGAATTGCACCTGTTTTTACATTCTGCACTTTGCTCCCATAACTGGTATGTCTCTAAGTTAATTTTGAAACTCAATGTGTTCCATTCCTGGACTAGTGTAATTGGTTATGTATCCAATTTGTTTCCATGTTTACTGCTTTAGTCAGCATGTCTAAATTCTGCCTTCTTTTGTTAAATGTGTAGTCAGTATGTCTAAGTCTCACTTGATCGTTTGATACTCTACTAGCATGTTTATTCAACCTCTGTTTACTCTCTTTAATTGGTGTATTCATGTTGATAATTTAGTTGTCTGGTGTACCTGGCTAATCCTAATGAGTATACATTTTGTTTTCAACATGACTATGTCTTAATTGCTTCTTATCATAACTAGCTTGTTAAGTCACTGAGTCAACAAACTTCTGAGTATTCTGTGCATTTGTTGTTTATATACTTCCCCCTTCAGGTATCCCTGATATGAACTCTATATGTCCCCAACCCCCTTCACCCTTATGTGTAAACTGTCTTTTAAATGGTAAGTTTTCTGGGTTTGTGTGATCGTTTCTTTGCTCTTCTCAGAACTGATTTCAAAACTGTTTTCCTCACTTAACATTCCCAAATCTTTTTTGAAAATCTTTCCATTCCTAAAGGTTATCTCTATACTATTTTACTAAGTCTTTCAAAACCATGTCAAGAACTCTCGCCCTACTCTTAGACTATTAAGTTCTGCCCCTCTTGTGTATGTACTGCTTAGGTATCCTTGAGATCCCTCTAAACTCTGGCAAACCAGGGCTGGCCCTTCCATAATGCACATAACCAATCCCTACTTGACAAAGATTTTGGTGTGAGCACTGCCCGGGATCCCTGAGGTCCTTAGGGAACTCTGACACACCAGGACACACTATTGGCTATGAGATCTTTGGCTTCTAAGACTGTATTGAAGGCCTGGCATCCCCAGGTTTACTTTGGGCCTGATCTAGTCTCCCTATAGTGTAGTTTCATTTACTTATGTAATTTATTTGATCAAAATCTGTAATAATTTTCTTCGTAAACAGATATTTGGGTAAATAGTAAAAGGGGCAGGGTTCCTATATGATTTTTGTGGGGAAATCGGGTAGTAATCATGCTTTTAGGTTTATATATGTTGATCTGCAGTAGAAATCATGCTTTTAGGTTTATATATGTTGATCTGCAGTAGAAATCATGCTCTTAGGTTTATATATATGGATTTCCTGCTTTGGGTTTATATTATGATAGAAATCACGCTTTAGGTCTATATGCTATGTTACTCGCACTAGAAACATGTCATAGGTCTATTGTATTTGCATTAGAAATCCTGCCTTAGGATGCTCACGTTTATTACTTTGGTACATTAGAAAACATGTTATAAGCTCATCACTTCTTTTCTTATTCTGCATACGTTGTTACCACCTGCAAATCTCGTCATTAAGTCATTACTATAATCATGCTTAATAAAATGACCATCTTTCGGTGCATTAGAAATCCTGCCTTAGGAATCTATTTGCATTTGCTCTAAACCATGTCTACGTTGCTTAAATGAATAACTGTCCATAAAAAAGGGTTTTAAAACAGTCCAACCCATAGATATCATGTTCTAGTATAAACCTGCACGGTTTTGTAACATCAATCGCCTAGATCAGCATGCCTATAGGACTAGATAATTTCAAGCTGTTTTAACTAGTTCTCAAAATTATGATTACCTACAGACCATCGCCTAGGCAAGACTGATAACTAGGGATTTTGACGCATTTTATAATCCTTCTTGCTTATGCTTTGATTAGAAATTCATACAAAATAGTCCCAAACGGCTCACAAGTTGTGCTTGATTGCAGGTTTGATCATCAAAGTGACAAGATGTCAAAGATCAGCTCAAAAGGAGTGAACTTGCACAAGTGCCAAAGACAAGACAAGCTCAGGCAAAACAGGCCCAGTGCGGCTGCACACCACTTTGTGCGGTCCGCACTAGGAGATTCAGAGAGGCTAATTTCCAGGCTAAGAGGTAGTGCGGCCGCACGAGGTTTTGTGCGGTCCGCACTGAAGGCAGTGCGGCCGCACTCGATTTAGTGCGGTCCGCAGAGCCAAGAATCAGAGAAGTTGCAATTTGGAGTTTTCAAGCCAATGCGGTCCGCAGTCCATTTTACGCGGACCGCACTAGAAGCCTCCGCGGCCGCAGTCCATTGTCTGCGGTCCGCGATGCCAAGGTTCAGAGAGCTATTTTTCAAGGCCAAAGCCCTAGTGCGGACCACGGTCCATTTCGTGCGGTCCGTACGAACCCCGCAGGGGCATTTTTGTCTAGATTTTTCAGCCTAGTATAAATAGCTTCTTTTCCATTTTTAGGGTATCAGATATTGTAATTAAGCAGCTGCGCTCGTGGGTTCGACTTTCTAAGACATTTTGGGCAATTTTAGCTACTTTTAATCATTGAATCTTTGTGTTTAACTTGGTGATTAATTAATATGAGTTTTTCTTCATCTATTTCTTGCTTTTCTTCTTTAATTATGAGTAGCTAGACCCATAAGCTAGGGTTGTGGCTCAACCCTAGTGTGGGTAATTGATAGCCCCAATTAAAGGGTTAAACCTCGAGAGAGTAATACCCGAACTGAACCCTAGTTTCTTGTGCAAATTTGCATACCCAATTGGTCTTGTGAAAGCCAATTCGGGAAAAATCACTCGAACCACCGAGAGGTGTAGAGTGGGTAAAGTCGTGCAACGTTTATAACATACTCCCCAAACATGTCAAACGTGCCTTAGATTCAAGTACCCGTCAATTGACCACCTAGGCGGTAGTCACTACCCTAGTGCCTTTCAAACCTATTTGAACAACTCGTAGCATTATAACTCATAGCATAATTTAGTTGCAATTACCATTTGAGTTTGATAATAGTAGAAGTAAACAAAAAACCCAAAAATGAATAGAAGGTAATTAAGAGCATATATACAATTCTACACTAGATAGATACTCGATTCCAAATTCTAGCTCTCTGTGGATATCGATCCCGACCCTAAATCGGGTAAAAGTTGCTCCGACCCTCTCTCGCTACTTAAATAGTAGTGCGGAGTAGGCCACGATCACTGTTTGGTGCTGTTGCCGGGGAGCTAACGGTTTTGGCTATCTATTTAGTTAGATTAGTGTTTTGTTCTTCTTTCCTTCTTGTTACTAATTTGTCTGTCTCAATACTTGAGGTACCAAAATGGCTTTAAATGCTAATGACCCTCTTGGAAATGTGAATGCGGGGAGGAGGTAGATGACATTGGAGATGAAGAGGTGCCTATTGTACCTCAAGGACAACGTAGAGGCCGTCAGGCCAATGCAAATGACAATATTCTAGACCCTCTTCCGCCACCTCCAAGAGTGGCTCCTAGAGTTCTTCCCAACCAAGGTTATGCGAGTGCTATTGTTCCGCCCTGGATTCGGGAGGGTAATTTTCAAATAACAAACGTGATACTGACATTGTTGGAGCAGCGCGGGTACTTCGTGGGTGCTCCCACTCAAAATGCCTACAAACATCTCAAGGGGTTCGCGGATACCTGTTGGGGGAGCAAGCAAACCAATGTGTCCGAGGATGCACTTCGATTGAGGCTTTTCCCTTTCTCACTCAGGGGGAAATCATTGGACTGGCTTGAGCTACTTCCCAACCATTCCATCACAACTTGGGATGAGTTGGCGGATAAGTTCATTGCCAAATTCTTCTCACCAGGGCACATGGCAGCATTACGGGATGAGATCTTAGCCTTCAAGCAGGAGCCTACCGAACCATTACATGAGATTTGGGAGAGATATAGAACTATGGTGAAGGAATGCCCCAACAATGATATGACAGAGGCAAATGATACAAAAAACATTCTATCGGGGCATCAATACAACGAATCAATGCATAGTGAACCAATTGGCTGGGGGTAATTTCATGAAGCTGCCTTATGATGAAGCTTGTGAGATTCTTGATGAAATGGCTGACACATCCTCCGCTTGGCAAAGTAGAGCCAATGAGCCTCAGGGTGACCCCACGCTCACTCATTTGAACAAAGAACTACATAACCATGGACAGGCTATAGCAGAACTTACAACAACAATGAACCAATTAGCAAAGGCACAGTTCTAACAAGTTCAGAATCCTCGCCAAGTGAATGCTATGGAGGGTGTCAACATGCTAATGAACCAAAGAAGGCGAAGAAGTCAACAGAACCAAGGGAATTCAGATCAATTTGACAATAATGGTAATGGGTTTTCAAGATGATGGCTATGATGAGCAAAATGAAGAGGTGCAATATGTTAATAATTACCAAGGACAAAGAGGCAATTCTTCCAACCAACAACAACAATGGCGATCCCAGGGCAATTGAGGTAACTAACAACAAGGCAACAATAATTGGAATAATCAACATCAAGGGAACAACAATTGGGGAAATCAAAATAACAACCGCAACAATCAAGGAAACTGGGGCAACAACAACAAGTAGGGTGGAAACAACAACAACCAAGGTGGGTGGAACAATAACTAAGGAAATCAGGGGCAAGGCTTTCAAAGGCCCCCAATGTACCAACAACCGAGCAATCCACCACCTTTTCCATCCCAGGGTCTGAGTTCATCCAATAATGAAATGGGTAGAATTGAAATGATGTTCGAACAAATAATGAAAAAGAATGCGGATACCAATGCGCAATTGGCTTCTCACAATACTTCAATTAGGAATTTGGAGGTGCAACTAGGTCAAATCTCTCAGTCCTTGAATACACGCCCTAAGGGTGCTCTACCAGTGATACGGTAGTGAACCCAAAGGGTGGGAACAACCATGTTATGGCGGTAACTACAAGGAGTGGAAGAGGCGGTGATATGAATGCCTCCAAACAAAAGCAAGTTTTGGGTGATGAAGTTGAGTTGGCAGAAGATGAAATACCTTTGGTGGTTGAGAATGTGGTTGATGAGAATGTGAATCAAGAAGTGAGAATTGATATTCAAGATGCCGAGGTGGGAACGCGAAATGACGTGAACCCGTCTAGGGAACACATAATTGACATGCCGGAGCCGGTTGTGCCAAAAGCCAAGGCACCCTTGCCTAGGCCCCCTCCACCTTATCCTCAATGGCTAGCCAAGAAGAAAAATGAGAATCAGTTTAAAAAGTTCATTGACATGATGAAGAGCTTATCCATCAACGTGCCTTTGGTGGAGGCTTTGGAGCAAATGCCTGGCTATGCTAAATTCATGAGATTTGGTTACAAAGAATGATCAATGGACTGTGAAACTATCAAGATGATCCACAAAGTTAGTGCTATAGTGCATTCAATGGCTCCGAAGTTGGAGGATCCCGGTGCTTTCACAATCCCTTGCACTATTGGGAGTGCAGACTTTGCTAAAGTTTTGTGTGACCTAGGGGCTAGTATCAATTTGATGCCCTACTCAGTTTTCAAGACTTTGGGTATTGGGACACCAAGGCCAACTTCCATGAGATTGCAAATGGCGGATAGATCAATGAAGCGACCATTGGGTATAGTTGTTGATGTGCTTGTCCGGGTGGACAAATTTATCTTGCCAACTGATTTTGTGATCTTGGATTGTGAGGTGGACTATGAAGTTCTGATCATATTGGGGAGACCTTTCCTTGCTACGGGGAAGGCTCTAGTAGAAGTGGAAGCAGGGGAACTCACTTTTAGGGTGGGTGATGAAAAGGTAGTCTTTCATGTGTGCAAGTCAATGAAGCAGCCCAATTGTACCGAAGTGTGCTCATTTGTGGATCTAGTCACGGCTGTGATAATTGATGATACTAGTGCAATGATCAATGTTGAGGACCCTTTGGAGGCCGTATTGTTGAATCTTGATGTCAATGATGATGCGGGCCGAAGGGAGTGCGTGAATGCTTTACATGGAATGGGCTCTTATTCTTATGAGCCTAGGAAACTCTTCTTGGACCTTGAAAATAGAAAGACGCCTCCAACAAAGTCTTCAATTGACGAACCCCCGGTGTTGGAGTTGAAGCCATTACCTCCACACCTCAGGTATGAATTCTTGGGCTCCAATTCAACTTTACCAGTTATTTTTTCCTCTTGTCTTACTAACATGCAGGTAGATGCCACATTGGCGGTGCTCAAAAAGCGGAAAAAGGCAATTGGATGGACTCTAGCTGATATTCGGGGAATAAGCCCCGCATTCTGTATGCACAAGATTATTCTTGAAGATGATGCAAAACCCTCCATAGAACATCAAAGGAGGTTGAACGAGGCAATGCAAGAAGTTGTGAAAAAAGAGATGATCAAGTGGTTAGATGCCGGTGTGGTGTATCCTATCTCTGACAGCTCATGGACTTCTCCAGTGCAATGTGTGCCGAAGAAGGGTGGTATGACCGTGGTGACCAATGCTAATAATGAACGTATTCCAACCCGGACAGTGACCGGATGGAGGCTGTGCATGGACTACCGCAAGCTGAACAAGGTGACCCGCAAGGATCACTTCCCATTGCCTTTCCTAGACCTACTTGATCGTCTTGTTGGGCGTGCCTTCTATTGTTTCTTGGATGGTTATTCAGGGTACAATCAAATTTTGATATCTCCCGAGGATCGGGAGAAGACAACCTTTACTTGTCCATATGGCACCTTTGCTTTCTCTCGGATGCCCTTTGGGTTGTGCAATGCACCGGCAACATTTCAACGGTGTATGATGGCCATTTTCACCGATATGGTGGAAGATATTTTGGAGGTGTTCATGGACGACTTCAGTGTTGTGGGTGATTCATTCGATGGGTGCTTGAACAATTTGGATAGAGTTTTGGCCCGGTGTGAAGACACCAATCTTGTGCTAAATTGGGAAAAATGCCACTTCATGGTTGAAGAGGGCATAGTTTTGGGTCATAAAATTTCAAAGAATGGTATTGAGGTTGACAAAGCCAAAATTGAGGCGATTTCAAGACTCCCCCCCCCCCCCACACTTCTGTCAAGGGGGTTAGAAGTTTTCTTGGGCATGCGGGGTTCTACCGGCGATTTATCAAGGACATTTCGAAGGAAGTGAATCCTCTATGCAAGTTTCTATAAAAGGATACAAAGTTTGTGTTTGATGAGAGATGTATGCAAGCCTTTGAACTACTCAAGCATAAGTTGACCACCACCCCGATCATTACCGCACCCAATTGGAGCTTGCCTTTCGAACTCATGTGCGACGCGAGTGATGTTGCGGTTGGGGCAGTTTTGGGTCAAAGAGTGAACAAAATGTTTCATCCGGTGTACTATGCGAGCAAGACAATGAATGAAGCTCAAAGGAACTACACGGTGACTGAGAAAGAATTGTTGGCTATTGTGTTCGCAACGGAAAAATTTCGGCCATATCTTATGGGAGCCAAAGTCATAGTGCACACCGATCATGCAGCTCTTAGATATTTGATGAAAAAGAAAGACTCCAAAGCTAGACTGATGCGATGGGTCTTATTACTTCAAGAGTTTGATTTGGAGATAGTGGACCGAAAAGGTAACGAAAATCGAGTGGCGGATCATTTGTCCTGCTTGGAGGAGGAAGGAAGGCCGTGTGATGGCCTAGCGATCAATGATGCATTTCCCGATGAGCAGCTACTTTCTGTGTCGATGAGTGATATGCTATGATTTGCGGACATTGCTAATTTCCTTGTGACTGGCAACATCCCGTGTGAGCTCTCTTCTAACCAAAGGAAGAAGCTCAAACGGGATAGTCTGGACTTCTATTGGGACGAGCCATACTTGTTCAAGATTTGCACCGTCGGAGTGATCCGGAGGTGTGTACCTGAGGAGGAGCAATTTAGCATCCTAGAGGCTTGTCATTCCTCCCCCTATGGTGGCCATCATGGAGGGGCGAGGACAGCTTCAAAAGTTGTAAGTTGTGGTTTTTATTGGCCAACCTTGTTCAAAGTTGCAAGTGATCTAGTAAAAAGGTGTGATCAATGTTAACAAGCGGGCGGGATTTCCAAGAAAGATGAGATGCCTCTAAACACCATTCTCGAAGTTAATATCTTTGATATATGGGGTATCGATTTTATGGGCCCTTTTGTAAGCTCGTGTGGAAATACTTACATTCTTGTAGCAGTTGATTATGTCTCAAAATGGGTTGAGGGGGTGGCCTTGCCACAACAATGAAGCCAGGAGTGTGGTGGCATTTCTAAAGAAGAGCATTTTCACAAGGTTTGGTACCCCTCCGGCAATTATTAGTGATGGAGGATCGCATTTTTGTAACAGAGCTTTTGATGCCTTGCTTTCCAAGTATGGTGTCAACCACAAAGTGTCTACGCCTTATCATCCTCAAGCAAGTGGCCAGGTTGAAGTGTCTAACAGGGAGATCAAGAGCATTTTGTCCAAAACCGTCAATGCCAATAGGACCGATTGGTCTAAAAAGTTGGATAATGCTCTATGGGCTTACCGGACCGCTTACAAGACTCTAATTGGTATGTCGTCGTACCGGTTGGTGTTTGGGAAAGCATGTCATCTACTAGTGGAGTTGGAGCATAAGGCCATATGGGCCTTGAAGAAGTTGAATCTTGATTGGGATATAGTTGCTAATCTTCGGGTGGAGCAACTCAATAAGCTTGATGAATTTAGGTTCCATGCCTACTCTAGTTCGTCCCTGTATAAGGATAAAATGAAATAGTATGTGTGACCCCGTTTGGTGCTCTTGATTTAAAGAACAAAAGTGGGGAAGCTTTTAGAGTGAATGGGCATAGGGTCAAGCACTATTTGGGAAAGTTTGATGATAGCCATGTGGTGGCTCTTATGCATTTCAAATGATTTGATGGTAACATGCGTCGTGCTGCGATGTTAAATCAGGCGCTTCTTGGGAGGCAACCCATGTGTTTTCTTCTTGTTTTTCTTTGATTTTCATTGTAGTGTAGGATTGATTTATTGGCTAACTAGTTGTGAGATGTTACAGGATTGAGTTGATGCAGTGCAGGACATAGTGGAAAAAAAAATACACAGGTCTCTGAAGTTGTCAGTGCAGCCGCAGTCCAATCTGTGCGGACCGCACTGAAGAAAATGTGAAAATGCAACTCTCTGAAGTTTGCCACTGCGGCCGCACTACAGTTTGTGCGGTCCGCGGTGGACCTCTGCGGCCGCAGTCCATTTTGTGCGGACCGCAGAGCGTTGCCTTCTCAAGCTTGAACAAAACAGTGCAGTGCGGACCGCGGTCCATTTTGTGCGGTCCGCACTGGTTGGTGAGACTGGGCCCGGGGTCCTTTTTTATAAACAGGGCCTGACGCCCTCCTTTTACCCTTTTCGCACCTTTAACTCTCAAAACCCTAAAAATCACTGTTCATCATCTATTTTGTTTGCAATCAACTGCTTGGACTTGTTATTCTTCATTAACTCTCACATCTGGTACCATTACTTGCTTTTTAATTGATCAATTTTGTTAATTTTCTCTTAGTTTCTTTTTTCTTGTCTTTCATTCTTTTCTTCCCTTATTTTCTTCAATTGATTAGGTTAGGATTGTTAATTTTTAGGTTAAAATAGACATAGATAGTTAAAATCAATGGGTAATCATGTAGGGACACTACTTAGGTGGTAAATTGGACCCAAAATCAAGATATGTGAAACCCTAAGTTAGTGCCACAGTAGGGCACCTTGTGCGGACCGCGGTCGATTTTGTGCGGTCTGTGGTGCCTTTGTGCGGTCTGCAGTCCCATTTTGTGCGGACCGCACTGAGGAACTAGGATTGCTGAACCACAGGCACTGCGGCCGCACTACCATTTTTTGCGGACCGCAGTGGACCCGGTGCGGCCACGGTTGATTTTGTGCGGTCCGCACTTCTTAGATACAGAGAGTGGGTAGTCTGAACCTCACCTCTGTGCGGACCGTAGTTGATTCTGTGCGGTCCGCGGTGACCCCATTGCGGCCGCAGTTGATTTTGTGCGGTCCGCACCGGGTAACTTCTGCAACCTGTCTGCAACTTTCCTTTCATGCTTCTACAACTTTGTTCTTAACTGACTACACTGAGACTAACAAGCTGATTGAATTATGATTGTAGACAATGGTGAGACAACGTGGTAAACAACCAGGCAGAGGAGAATCCTCCCGGGGAGGGAAAAAGAAAATGATAAAACTCACTCCCCAAGCTCGGGAAATATTAAAAGGACAAGAAAACTGATCAAAGCTACTGACAGAGTTGCTTCCCATTCCTCGGGGAGTCAGTATGAGCCATCACGGGAAATCTCTTCAGACTCCGTGTCAGAGTACATGGAAGACTGGCCGGAGAGGCCTAGGCTACGAGACACTCCTCCACTATCACCCACTTCCCAAGCACCAACAAATGTCATTTTTGAGTCGTTTGAGGGCTCAGCAGCAGGTAGTGGGGAATACTCAACCTCTCCCACAGCTTCATTATCTGGAGAGGATGCAGTAGGAGGTGAGGAGGAAGTAGAGGGAGATGAGGAAGTAGCAGAAGGAGGTGAGCCTCAGGTGGGGGCATTGCTAGAACCAGAAAGCCGGAGGTTTGGCAAGATAGATTTGTTAGCGAGGTGGCATATCATAAATTTCGGGAGTGGTGGCCGGTGAGAAAGTTGATCCCGGAGCGAAGTTTTATTGATAAAGACCTGTTACCTCACAATCCCAACGTATTGAGGCAGTTCAGGACAAGAGTGGGCTGGGACCATTTTCTAGATAAGTGTGTGGATGCCAACGAACACCTGGTTAAGGAATTTTACTGCAATGTAGCCCACATCAAAAAGGGCTCCAAAGTGACCAAGGTTCGGAATCTGACAGTGTTATTTGATGGGAAGTACATCAACGAATACCTTGGCTTTAATGAGGAGGACAAGACCCTTTACATGGCAAAGATGGAAATCGGCGAGGAGGTCCGTCCATGGTTGGCACAATACCTGACAATCCCAGGTATCACCCCTGACTGGTTGACTGTTGGAGTAAAAATTCTAAGGCAAAGTTTAAACTTTGAGGCACGGGGGTGGGAGACCTTTGTATGTAGTAGGTTGGACCCCACGACTCACGACAACACACTTCCTCTTCACCGGGCTGTTTTGGTAGCTTCGATCATGGCGGGGTACCCAATCAATGTGGGAAATGTGATGTCGAGGATTATCTCAATTGTGGGTGCCGAACATGACAGAAACTATCCGTTCCCCAGTACCTTCACTATTTACTTCCGGGACTTGAAGGTGGAAAAGAGGCACTTCGACATTAGAGTCAAGGCGAAGGCCCCTTTTTCCTAGTACAGCATGCAGGGGGATGACAACCCCAAGAGTAAGAACTTCAAAGGTACAGCTACTGCTCCAACTGGCCAGTCTGAAGAGCCAGTTGTGGTAGTGGCTCCTGCTGAGCCTACCTCCACTTCCACAGATATCCCTCCCGGTCCTTCCACATCCACAGTCAATCCTGCTGGTCCATCCACCTCAGCAGGCCCGGAGATTCCATCTTCCCGGGCCCAACCCATTACTGCCCACCGATTGAGCCAGGCACTCCTGAGTATCAACAACTGGATGCAGACTGCCTCATCCAAGTTGTCCATCTTGACCGCCACTATAGAGGCTTAGTCGGCACCTCCAGCTCCACAGGTTCCACAGTCGATAGAGGACTCAAGGAGATACTTGACAACCAAAAGAAAATCCTCGACAACCAGAAGGTGCTCAGTACTGCAGTTGATTCACATGGCAAGGCTCTCAAGGAGCTTGCTAAGGAGTACAAGAAGCTGAGGAAGACACGGGCCTCCAAAGAGTCCGTGAAGGAGCTGAGAGCAGATGTTGACGGAATGAAGGTAGATCACCTGCCTTTAGACTTATTGCTCCAGGACCCCGCACCAGCAGTTCATCCACAGCCGGAGCAGTCACAGAGGCCTCTCAAGAGGATGAGGATGATTCCTAGAGCTGACGATGCAGTCATCCAGCTAGCAGACCCACAGGAGACATCCTCCAGTCAGCCACAGGGTGCACTACCTTAGGAGCCTGTCCAGGTCCAGGTCCAGGTTCCAGCAGCAGAGCAGCAGGACACAGGGAACCAGTCTGAGGTTCCCGAGCATAGAGAGGACCCAGGGACCACACATGAGCCTATGCAGACAGACAGGCCATAGGGAGTTTTCTTATATCCTTATTCCTTCTCTCTTTTTGATGCTTTATTTAGACTAGTTGGCATTGGGGACAATGCCAGCTTTCATTTGAGGGGGTAGGCCCTACCTTTTGGATGATTGTATATATTTAACAATTTTTATGCTTTCTTGATTTTTCATCTTTGGTCTGTATATATTTTTAACATTTAGCCACATTTCTCGCACTTTTATTTTACTTTGGGTCTGTATATAAAGTTATGTTACATTGAAGATATTCATCCCACCTATTGTATATTCAACAAATCCCCTCTTGTATATATTCATTCTACTTTCCGCAAACTTTTCGTTCTTAGCTTCTTATTTGTGATTCATAGCTTCTTGTTTTCAACGTTTACAATAAGCCTTTGGTTTTCTTAATGCCACGGTTCTTTCCAAAGGTGGAGTGTTGTGTGAACCAGGTGGCTCTTCCCAATGATGGATGGCATGACAACCTTCTTAAGGGTTTGAGTCCGTTTTTCTTTTTGTTTTTAGTAGTTAGTAGTCAAGGGTGCCTCAAGAAAAGCTTCACTTGGTCCTAGCACATTTGCCTTTGATCTTATGGTAAATACAAGTTGTTGTGTTTAGGATGGTGAAAGTCGTGACCTTGAGACTCTTGTGTTGGCTGATAATCATCAAGTGGTTTTTCGGGACCATTGTGAGCTTGAATCTTATCTAAGGTCATTGTGGGCCCCCGACTCTGTGTCTTTAGCAATCCCATAGCTTGTGTGGTGAGTAATCGTATTGCAAGTCCATGTCTCGAGCCATTGGTCTAGAACTTGTCCTGAATGTTTGTTGAGGCGAAATCCTAAGTGAATTTTGACTTGAGACATGATTATAGGCTCTGCTTGGTCCAAATGATAGCTTGAACACTTCCATAACCTACCAATGATAAGATCCCTAGTCAACCTTTTGAGCCTTAGACCTTTTTCCTTCAATAACCATGATACAAGCCTATACCCATTTTAAAAGATACCCTCTCTTGGCACCCGATCTTTCCTTTAGCACATGGCAAAAGTATAAGTTTGGGGGGAGAGACGAGGATTGCAACAAAGTGGTAAAAAGGCACAAAAATGAAGAAAAGGAAAGGCAATGAAAAAGAAAGAAAAGCAAAAAGACAAAAAGAAAGTACAATGTGAAAAAGAATAAAAAAGGATTCAAAGAAAAGCAAAGAATGAAAGGTGTGGAAAGTTGAAAAAGGAGAAAAGGTTTGAAATACATAAGAAAGAGTGACAGTGTGTCTCTCTAACCCCTTAGAAAGAAGTGAAACGACTCAAAGAGTCAAGTGAATGGATGCCGAATGAATCAAAAGAAGTGCTTAAGGGAAAATGGAACCTACTTAGACCAAAACATTTCCTACCCTAAACCAAAAGCCTTCACAATGTCTCCACAAAATCCCTATATGATCTTGAGTTGAATGAAGCATACATTAGTGGATACTTACATAAGGGGCAAGCATATGGTACCTAAAGCCGGACTTGTGACTTTTTTCTTGAGAGAGATGAGTGAATTCCCATTATCCTCGTTCTGAGTGCCATTATCTTAAAGGTGAGGATTGCTTAGGGAGAGTTGAGGATGTGTGAGTTTGGGTTCCACAATGACCAAAGTAATAGAAAAGAGTTCTTTGATGTGTTGAGTCAATTCTTGATGCTCTTGTGTCGCACTTGATCCATGGTGTTTAAAAAGAGTAAATGTGTTAATGATTCATGTGTATTGAGGGCAATTGTTAGTCCCAATTGAGGCTAGTTGAGGTTACTTTAGGACAGCTGAAAATTTCTTGGTTTTTCCCTTAAGGGGTGGGTCTTATTTTGTTTGCTTGAGGACAAGCAAAAGCTTAAGTTTGGGGGAGTTGATAACTAGGGATTTTGACGCATTTTATACTCCTTCTTGCTTATGCTTTGATTAGAAATTCATACAAAATAGTCCCAAACGGCTCACAAGTTGTGCTTGATTGCAGGTTTGATCATCAAAGTGACAAGATGTCAAAGATCAGCTCAAAAGGAGTGAAACTTGCACAAGTGCCAAAGACAAGACAAGCTCAGGCAAAACAGGCCCAGTGCGGCCGCACACCACTTTGTGCGGTCCGCACTAGGAGATTCAGAGAGGCTAACTTCCAGGCTAAGAGGTAGTGCGACCGCACTAGGTTTTGTGCGGTCCGCACTGAAGGCAATGCGGCCGCAGTCGATTTAGTGCGGTCCGCAGAGCCAAGAATCAGAGAAGTTGCAATTTGGAGTTTTCATGCCAATGCGGTCCGTAGTCCATTTTATGCGGACCGCACTAGAAGCCTCCGCGGCCGTAGTCCATTGTCTGCGGTCCGCGATGCCAAGGTTCAGAGAGCTATTTTTCAAGGCCAAATCCCTAGTGCGGACCGCGACCCATTTTATGCGGTCCGCACTAACCCCGCAGGGGCATTTTTGTCTAGATTTTTCAGCCTAGTATAAATAGCTTCTTTTTCCATTTTTAGGGTATCGGATATTGTAATTAAGCAGTTGTGCTCGTGGGTTCGACTTTCTAAGACATTTTGGGCAATTTCAGCTATTTTTAATTATTGAATCTTTGTGTTTAACTTAGTGATTAATTAATATGAGTTTTTCTTCATCTATTTCTTGCTTTTCTTCTTTAATTATGAGTAGCTAGTCCCATAAGCTAGGGTTGTGGCTCAACCCTAGTGTGGGTAATTGATGGGTCAATTTAGGGCTAAATTGACTATGGGTGCTTGTTATTTGGGCCAATTTCATGGTTAATTTCTGAATTAGTGGTTGCAAATACTAGTTTGTGTTGAGTTGACTTGAGCTCTTCTTGAGAAAGAGAGCCTAAGTCTCCGAAATTGGTCCAACAATGAATTGGGGCGTACTCAAGAGATTGATAGCCCCAATTAAAGGGTTAAACCTCGAGAGAGTAATACCCGAATTGAACCTTAGTTGCTTGTGCAAATTTGCATACCCAATTGGTCTTGAGAAAGCCAATTCGGGCAAAATCACTCGAACCACCGAGAGGTGTAGAATGGGTAAAGTCATGCAACGGTTATAACATACTCCCCAAACATGTCAAACGTGCCTTAGATTCAAGCACCCATCAATTGACCACCTAGGCGGTAGTCACTACCCTAGTGCCTTTTAAACCTATTTGAACAACTCGTAGCATTATAACTCTTAGCATAATTTAGTTGCAATTACCATTTGTAGTTTGATAATAGTAGAAGTAAACAAAAACCCCCAAAAATGAATAGAAGTGTAATTAAGAGCACATCAAATTCTAGCTCTCTGTGGATATCGATCCCGACCCTAAATCAAGTAAAAGCTGCTCCGACCCTCTCTCGCTACTTAAATAGTAGTGCGGAGTAGGTCGTGATCAAAGACTTAGGTAATTAATGGTCTTGTAACTGTGAAATTATCCTATGTTTATGTGTGAAACTGTCCAGTTTTAATAGGCTTCAAAATCAGTAGGCAAAACTGGTTAGGATTCCGCCACTTCGCCTTAAAATAAAAATTGTATATTCTGTGTTTGTGATGTTCATCTAGATATCATGTTCTAGGGCCTTCTAAATTTCTTTCAAATCAGTTGTTTGAGACGTGCTATGTATTTGTTTATGTGTGGAGGTAAACATGAGCCCCTAATTGCTTCTCTATGTGATAGTCCTAGATGTTCTTTGTTGTCGCTTAGATTTTACCTTTTAAATACCTAGGAGTGTCTAGAACTGCCTAAGTATAGAGGTCCTAAACACCTCCGGGACCACAAAGAAGGTACGGGTAAAGCACGGCTAGAGTTCGTTAATTAAACTCGCTTATATAACCACTAAGGGGTGGGTAATGGGTAGTAAAAGGATATGATGACATGTGCGCTAATGCCACGCGTAACCCCTCTAGTTGAGGAAGGCTTATCGGGTATTGTACAAATGTGATCCTATAGGCTAACCAACTTAGGATTTCCCTAACTTAATTTATGTATGCTTAGACTGTTCAAACTTCCTTAACTTAAGTATATTAGACTGTCTAAACTTCTTAAATTTACATATATGTGCTTCGACCGCCTAAACTTTCTTGATTATATATGTGTGCTTAGACTGCATAAACCACCCTTATTTGCAAATGTGTACTTAGACTGCTTACCTGTTAAATGACTAATTCACATAACTAAGTTCGGTCGGAACCCACCGTTGTGGACCGCGGGGGGTGCCTAACACCTTCCCCTCAAGGTAATTTCGAGCCCTTACCCTAATCTCTGTTAATGCAAACTGGTCACATGAGTTAATTGCTCTAGGTGTCCTAATGCATCTTAATTCGTTAGGTGGCGACTCTTCAAATACCCAATTCCCAAAAGGAAATGAGTTGTTCCCAATGAATGTCGAAACCCGGACCCCGCGAAAGAAAAAGGGGGCACGACATATACTTAGTAGTATTTTCATTGTGCGATATCGATGTTCCTCTTTTGTTTATCTGTTCAAAAGGAGATAGCAATTGCTAACTAAGCTTCTTATTCCTTTCCCCTCGACCAAGATCTTCTTCAACATTTCCTTCAACATCCATGGACAAAACCCTCATCAATGCTCGTATATGTAGTCGGAGGAGTAGGAGTAAGAATAGCAAATGATGGACCATCAAAACTATTATTATCTCTCTTCCTTTTCCTAGTATATTGGTTAACGACTTTATTTTTGTTTTGCTCTGCAAGCAACACTATATATACATTAGTTTGCTGCAAGACCTCAATTCTAGGATAGATTGACAAATGAAGAAACTAAAAATCAGGACTTAATTTTTGAAATGTCTTGACAATTTAAAGTATGAATCTAATATTAAGGACACAATTTTCCAAAATGTCCTTAACTTCTAGAATTTCACCTGAAGAACTAAACTTAATACATGTGTTGGCCACCCTGTCTTCTTGTATTTCTTTAACAGACAATGGAGCTGAGATATTGCTTATGCTTGTTCCATCCATTGTATTTTCTTTATATTGCAACTGTGCTCCATGTTCTTTGCTTGCAAGTTCACAAGATTCTTCAAATATTTACAAGAGCTAACACAATTAGCACTTTCTACTAATCTTTGACTAAAACTAACATGTATAAGATCAAACAAAACTTTGTCTAACCTTTTGCGACTGTGAAGATCAAGCCAGTTAAATCATTATCTTGACTAGCATTATTTGACTTCCAAAATTGCCTCTAAGAGAGAGAGGTGTAGAGATATCATATTTTCCTTCTATACATCTGTAAATAATCTCACTTATGCTTGTTCCTTGGGTATTTTCTATGTCTTGAGATTGTCCTCTCTTTTGAAAGATCCTCATCTTGATGTTCCACTCTATCTTCCTTTCTTTTAATTTGCTCTGCAAGCAAAACTACAATAATTAAGAAGGGAAAAATTGGCACATCATGCCAGAATGTGGGCTTGTTGAGAGTAAACTGGGTACAAATTTACAATAAAAAAAATAAGATATTCCTGGCAAAATTGGTGCAAAACTTTTCTAACTCAATAATTGTGGCTTCTCTCAACTGTTGAACCACAAGTCAGCAGTAGAGTTGCCCAACACTCAACAGATTCTAGACTTTCCCTACACTTGTGCAGAATTTCTGACGCTCAAATCCATACACAAAAATCTCAGTAGCAAGATACCAATGAAAAACCGGTTACTGAGTTTCACTAGTTAGGATTTAGTCATCGATCAAGGTTTTCAAAGACTACAAATCAACTTCAATATATCAACTCGAATACCAAATTTTCAGCTTCAATACATACAGAGAAAATAACTTAACTCAACAAACCTTAAAGAAATCTCAGTCAGTTGAAAAAAAGAAAAAATTCACCAGTCAACAGTACCAAGACAGAAATATATGAACACTCCCATAAAATCTAAACCACCATCCAATGCAGTTGAAGGAACATAATTATACTTCTGCCACCATTTCTTTCTGTATCATATGTTCAAAATAATCTAATTTTCAAAGAAAGAACTTAATACCTATGTTGTCCACCCTATCTTCTGCTTTTTCTTTAAGAACTAACGGAGTTGAGATATTGTATGTTCCTTCAACATATTTATCTTGAGATTGCACTCCATCTTCTTTCCTTGCAGCTTAAGAAGATTCTGTAATATTTACAAGAGGAAACACAATTAATACTTGTTACTAATAGTTTACTAAAACTAGCATGCATCAGATCATCAAAATTCCATGTAACCTTGATCAGCATCAGTTGATTTCAAATTTTTCTTTAAGAGAGAGAGGTGTAGATAGATCGTATGTTCCTTCTACACATTTGCATAGAATCTCACTTATACTTGTTCCCAATGGATTTTCTAAATCCTGATATTGCACTCTAGATATATAAATTATTTCTGTTACACTTCTCTCTTTTGGATTTTCCTGATCTCGACATTCCACTCCATCTTGAAATTCCACTCATCACAAGATTCTTCACACATTTGTAAGCGCAAAACAGTTAATATTTATTATGCTATTGAATATAATTTTACTGACAACAAAATCAAAAACTCTATCTAACATTTTCCAATTTCGATGCCCATATCAGTTTCATCTTCTAGATGCACTTCTCTATAAAAGCTTTCATAGCGATCGTCTAGATGCACATCTGTATCGTCACATTGATCATCAATTGCATCTTTGTTAATTGGAACACTAGGTTCTCTCTCTTTGTTCCTTTCATGAGGTTTCTCAAGAAGCTTCTATAAAGTATCAACCTTTGACTCTAGATTTTCTTTAAAGTATGTGATATAGTATTTAAAATAAAAATCAGAATATTAGCTGCTTATAAGTTAAGGACACTTAGTCCTTAACTTAGAGTTACAAGCATAGAAATTAAGGACAAGTAGGCCTGAACTTAGAGTTACAAGTTCAAAAAATAAGGACATGTAGTCCTGAACTTAGAGTTAGAAGTTTCAAAATTAAAGATAGGTAGTCCTAAACTTAGAGTTACAAGCTCAAATATTAAGGACAGGTAGTCCTGGCCTTAGAGTTACAAGTTCAAAAATTATGGACACTTTGTCCTGGACTTAGAGTTACAAGCACAGGATTAAGGACAGGTAGTCCAAAACATAGCGTTACCAGTTCAAAAATTCGGGACACATAGTCCTGAACTTAGAGTTACAAGCTCATAAATTCAGGACACTTGGTCCTGAACATAGAGTTGGAAGTTCAAAAATTAAACACATGTTACCTTGATGTCCTTTTGAATCCTTTTTTCTGATAAAGTTATTTTTTGATGTGTTCTAATACTTTCTGCCTGCAAATCCTTTTTCAACTTCTCTGATAATCTCTGAATCAAAAACCATAAAAACAGAAAAGTCTCTTAAGCAAAAATAAGCAAATAAAAATCAAATGGTATTCAAAGGCAGAAAACTTACATTAACAATTTCTTTAAGCAAACCTTCATCAAATTGTGCCGGAGGAATTGAACTTTAATCTTGAGATAATTGCAAATGCACACTAGCAGGCTCCGTATCTTCTTCAGAAGAAACAAATGGTACCATCTTGAGCAACTAAACACCTATTATATGGGGGGAGGGGGGAGAAGTAAGTATTTAGAACCAAAACACATAGACAAAAAATAGCTAGTAATCCTATTAACTTACTTTTTTATTATGGAAGTACTTTTTACATAGGCTGTCATAATGCGGAGATTTCACGATCCGGAATTTCCATCTTCGGGACCGTGATGGCGCCTAACATTTCACTTGCTTGGCAAGCCAGCGTTAGAACCATTTACTTCTTTTAACAGCTTAAATGATGACACTAATAACGAACTGAAATAACAGACATGTTCTAAGTATAACTGCGGAAACTAAACCAGCCAAACGTCTATTACAATTCCCCAAACCAGGTGTCAGAAGCGCACGAGCTTCTAAAGTAATACATATAAAGGCTTGAAATATGTACAAAGTTATCCGAATGAAGTTATACATCTAAAAAGAAAAAAGGATGGGGACTCCAGGAGCTTTGGGCGTTGAACAGATGTACCTCAAGTCTACGATAATGTCTAATCCGAGTACGCTAATAACCCCCACTGGGACCGACTCAAAAAATTTGCACAGTGTGCAGAGTGCAGTATCAGTACAACCGACCCCATGTATTGGTAAGTGCCGAGCCTAACCTCGATGAAGCACTGACGAGGATACACTATAACTTGTACGCAGTATATAATAATGACAGCGTAATGGAAATACCGAATAGAATTTAAACAACCAACCGAAAATAAGCCTCGAAAATAAACCAGTGTCGTCCAAAATTACCAACTTTTACCAGTTCAATTAACAATACTGGGAAACAACGCATCTCAGAAAATGGAAACATATAGGTTGTTGCGGCACGCAACCCGATCCCACCAGACAACACATAATCCTCCATTATTCCTCCGTAACAATATTAATACAGTAAATAATAAGATTTGTTGCGGCTTGCAATCCGATTCCACCATATATCAATGTCAATATCATAATTCACCCTTATTCTACCATATCAATCTTATTTCGCCTGTTGCGGGGTGCAATCCCGATCCCACCGTACAAAATGAATTCACCGTTACTCCACCATATCGATCCACCCTTATTACACCTATGGTGCAACCCAATTCCACCATAGTACCAAACACTCAATGTACATAGTCAAATCAACAGTTGAAACTACAAAGCCTTTACGATCAATAAATATCAAACTGAACCAAAAGGGAAATCTTGTTCAATATAGAATATACACAAATAGTACTACACAGCGAGACCAATCCAGCAATTTACATTTATAAGGTGAAAACAAGTCAAGTTAAGCAATTAGCAGGGATTCATGAAATTATGAAAAGAGCTAACATCATTAATAGGAGAAGATATTGACTAACAGGTAGCAGTTAAGCATGGAAAGCAGGTAGAGCATATAACAGCTAAGACAGGAAGGGAAACAATTAAGGAAAAGCGGTAAAATCAGGGAAAACAAATAATTGGACGGCGTATAAGCACTCGTCACCTCACATATATGCCGCTCACATGAGAATCACATAGCATATAGTCCGAGGGTTCCTAATTCCCTCAAGTCAAGGTTAGACACAACACTTACCTCGCTCCAAGGACCACTCAAAGCTCAACCACGGCTTTGCCTTTCAAAGTAGCCTTCGAACCAACAATATCTAGCAAATTACCAGCCAAACAATTCAAAATAAGCCTTAGGAATCACCCACGACAACAAAAATTCGATTTAGGTCATTATTAAAAAAGTCAACACACGGGCTCGCTTGGTCCAAACCCGAAATTCGGAGCAAAATCCGATTGCTCATCCACCCCCGAGCCCGGATATATTATTGGTTTTGGAATTCGACCTCAATTTGAGTTCTAGATCCCCAAATTTCGAAATCCTTAGTTTCTACCCAAGAATCCCTAATTCCACCATGAAAACCTTAGATTCTAGGTTGAAATCTTGTAAAAATGAAGTAAAAGATTGAAAGAAACTAGTTTAGAATCATTTACCTATGATTTGGGGAAGATAAGCTCTTTAGAAAATCGCCTCTTGTGTTTTAGGTTTTGAAAATTTAAAGAATGGGAGAAAATTCCAGTCTAAGTCTCTTTTCATCTGCTGCAGATGTCGCATTTGCGACCTGGGATTCGCAAATGCGAAGCCTGCAAATGCGAACCTGTCGCATTTCTGCTGCCTTCGCAAATGCGAACATTGTGTTCGCAAATGCGATGCTGGAGGATCGCAAATGCGATCTACTTCTTCGCAAATGCGAAGACCCCTCCCCCAGACCAACTTCGCAAATGCGAAGGCTTTTTTGCAAATGTGAAATATTCAGACCTGAAGCACACCAGCTATGTTTTCTAAGTTCAAAACTCTCCGTAGCCTATTGGAAAGTCACCCGAGCCCTCAGGGTTGCAAATCAAACATGCACACAAGTCTTAAACCATCATAAGAACTTGTTCGCGCGATCAAATCGCCAAAATAACACCGAGAATTACAAATTTATCACCAATTCAAATGAAATTCTCAAGAATGCTTTTAAATTACTATTTTCACAATTGGATGTCCGAATCACGTCAAACCAATTCCGTTTCTCACCAAATTTCACACACAAGTCATAAATATTATTTTGGACCTGTACCGAGCTCCGAAACGAAAATACGGACCCGATATCAACAAGGCCAAACAATAATCAATTCTTAAAACCATTGAATTTTCAGACTTTTACTTTTTAACAAAAATTCATAACTCAAGCTAGGGACCTTCGAATTCGATTCCGGACATACGCCAAGGTCCCATATTTCAATACGGACCCACCAGGATCGTCAAAACACGGGTCCGGGTCCGTTTACTCAAAAAGTTGACCAAAGTCAACTAAAATAAACTTTTAAGGCAAAAATTCTTATTTTCATCAATTTTTAACATATAAGCCTCCCGAGAAAACACCCGGACCGCGCACGCAAATCGAGGAAGGTTAAAATGAGGTATTTAAAGCCTCGAAATACAGAATTTAGTTTTTAAATCATAAGATAACCTATCGGGTCATCACAATATCTGAATAACATAGCATCCAAGGGAACCCGCATTCTTTGAAGATTACAAACGATTTTTCCTGAAAAACTAGGAATACTTCCATAATCCAAACACAGAAGGCGAAAGGGAAGCCAAGTATAGTATAACAGTCCTTCTCTTTATCTTTCTCTTTCTCTGTCTCTTTCTCATTCTCATTCTCATTGCCTGAAGTATTTTGTTTGGGCTTCAAGCAACTCTTCAATGATTTGAGTAACTTTTGATAACAAAGAGAGCCCTAATTGAAAGAAGAGCAGAGTTCATCGTCATCAATGATTTTCATTACCCGTTAAGACATATTCTGAGTCTTGCACTTACCCATCAATACAGATTCAACAAAATAAATTGTTGCCAACTTCACCATATCGTCGTCGCTGCCTACAAATGATCCAGTTGTACCATATGGGTGACTAGTAATAAAATGCCACAAATTGCCTAACTCAATTCTATCTGTTCCAGGGAAGTAGTCTTAGAAAACCTATTCGCTCTTTCGCTCAAAAAGTTGATGTCCACTGAAGAAGAATATTTCAGCCCAGTAATTATTTGGAAGGCTTCACGTGTAAATTTCACTTCATGATCAAAAACCTTGAATGTCATTGAATTCGTGTCATTGCTTACAATTTCAAAAAGCAATACACAATGGATAAATTTTTAACAGAATTTCACACCTTCCAATCGGAAAAAGTTTCCGAAAAATACCATCTCTCAACTTCTTCCATTGCGTGTTCAACAAGAAATTTTTTATTATTTCCTTATACTGAAAATCTCCTTTCCAATAGCTCATCAAATTACTCCAATCATCAAACTGAAAAAAACGATATCCTTCCATTAGCACACTACAAAGAAGGAAATAGAAGGTAAACATTTGAATTATTTTTCTGAAATGTCCTGAATATTTAAACTAAAAAAACTAAAAATTCAGGACCTAATTAGATGCATCTTTCCTAAACACAGTTAGCATACAAATTTATCTTTAACAACTTCTTGGACACACAGATTGTTTAATCAGCTGCACATTTACAAGCTTTAGAAAGATTCGGCAAGAAAATGGCTGAAATTGAGAAAAGAATTATGAAGATGTAATATTAACAAAAAACTTAAGAACAGGATGGGACTTGTTAAGGTGCCATATACATTACTCCATCCTACAAGTGAACTAGGATTCGCTGGTAAAGGGATACCCAACAGTGTCTCAATATGAAGTTGTTATCTTACTATCATTTGGATAAGATTCCACTTCATTAGCCCTAGGCTTCAATAATATGCTTCCTAACTATCCGGTTTGAAATTAAAACTGAACCAGCATCAGCTTGTGACTAATATTTTGAATTACTATCTAATGAAGTTTTATAACTATTTCTACTATAAATGAAAGTTGGTATTGTAATTTTGTCCATCAGTTTGTTTTCTCATTCAAGTCTTATTGTATGGAAAATTTGCTAGCCACCAAATAGTTTTCATAGTTAGTAGAGTGAACAAGCTTTCACTATTATTTACGTTGATATATAGAGAACCCAAAAGGAAAGCTGAAACAGAAAAAAACATGAGATAGCAGGAATTCCAAAACCAAATGTCAACCAAAAACATCTTAAGTATACACAATTAAGGTCGTCGCGACGAGTGTTGACATTCCAATAGTAGCATAGTACCAGTTGAATTAACTTTCCATAATCCTTTTATCCTTTATCGTTGAAACCAGCTCCCACAGCAATAACACCAAAAGAAAATATTAACACAAGTACTTGAAAAAAGTGATCCCATTACCATCTACAGAAGCTTAACAAATAACAGAACCAAAACACATTAAGACACAATATAAAATACAAAAAGTGCAAAAGCAAAATAGAAAACACACAATTCGATTCACGAAAAACGTCGAGAGACTTGGAACTACAAATCCTGATTTTGATGATGAGAAGCAAAAGGCTGGCTGAATTATTGAAATAAGCAGGCAAATCTCGCAACAAAAATTCGAAGTCACTGAAGAACATTAAGGACCGTCGAGGAAGTGGTCTGCCTTTGGGTTTAGGAATTGATTGCTAATTGGGATGAAGTTGGGGAAGAACTTACTGCATGAGGAAGAGAAGTTACGAGAGGAGTTTGGAAAATTTTGATCGGAAGAGAGGGTTTTGAAATTTTTATATAGGGTTTGGGAAGGAAAAGAGATAGAAGAAAGCGTAACACCGTCTTTTCTTTAATAGAGTAGTGGTTATTTTTGCTCAACACTAAAAATGCTGGATAAAAAGTAAATACTACTTTTCCCGCGCCATTTCAACTTAACATAAGTGCAGGCAATTTATCAAATTTGATACTGACACTGTTAGAAAATCATATAAATGTGTATTTGCATGACTAACCTGATTAATGCGAAATTAGTATTATATAACATATAGATAGTAGACGTCACCGCGAAAGTCTTAAACTATGAAGACGAGAACTCAACCTTACATAAGCACAAAGCTTTTTCCAGAGGAAGTGGGATAGAAAATTTAGCTCCCTTTTCACATGGAACAGTTTTTTAATGATAAATTGAAAAAAAAAGAACCAAGAATCCTCACGGTTAACTCTAAATAAAACATTTAAAGGAAATAATCGTCACAAAAAATTATAGACTGGTTAAACGTTATTTTTGAATTCAAAAATAGTGTCGCATCTCTAAGGTACCATATTATTCTCTACTCGAACATATTGCTCTATAATGATTGAATGTGTCAAACACAAAGTAAATCAAAAATCATATGAAAAGAAGGTTGTCTTGAACATGGTATAGTAATTTAAAATCCATGCAGACGTAACGAAAAAATGAAACACAACTATACAACATAAAAAGGATGCCGACTAGTTAGGGTTACAGTTCGTTATTAGCAGACTTGTATTAACTTTGCTGTTTAACATGAGTTTTACTTAGTTGAGTTGGAGATTCTAAGGATAGCTATGATATTTAAAGAGTGTATATTTTAGAGATCCATATTGTTCTACACCACATATTACTGAATAGTGAAATAAAATGAGCAAGAAAGAGAAATTTGAGGATTCATATAACTCACCCAGATAATTTGTTAGTAAAGCATTATTGGTAGTTCTTAGCCTATTTGATATATGTACTTTGGCTCAACAAATTAAGCATGCAATATACGGTACTAATCTTTGGATATATTTCAATGAAGAGAATAAACAATCCAATAAAAAAGGAAAATAAAACACAATTACATATTTGCTTCTTCGTTAAAAAAAAAAAAAAAAGAGTCAAATCTTCACTATGCAAACTATAAGGAGACCCTCATGAAGCAGTGCCAATATTTCATTTTATTAATAGTAGGGATTGTGAGTTGTTGATGCAAGGACCAGGAATATCAATCTGCCCTGTCCCATTGTCATTCCTGATCATAAAAGTCCAAACGAATTAAAGAGAGTGTTGAATCATTATTAGCCTCTACATTGGGTACACTGCACGTTGTGGGCAAAGACAGAACAACTTGAAGGAGGTGTTCTGTAGAACAATAGGTTGATAGCTAAGAGGTGAGACTCATTGATTTACCTAAACCTTTCACATAATTCACTTACAAGCCACCTAGAACAACTTCATTACTATAATCTAGAGTATTTTGATCCTAAATTTAACTTCCTTCAAGGTCGTTGTTTACCCTCGAATCCGGATAACAATTGAATTTATATGGGGTTTTAAGGATCCGTGAACTAAAAGATACAAAAGGTTTTTAGGTTAAGGAAAATAAAGATAAAAGACTCAACAATTGCTGTTAAAGTAAATAATCGCAGAATATAATATTGCTTAGAACAATTGTGCTTCATGATCCACAAGAATTTAGAGAGATACCCATTTATACATTCTGATTAAGGGTAAAAATAAGGTAGGTAAATTGATTACATCGTGGATCCCTGTAATTACGCCTTAATGGCCTGAAGTGGTTGAGAAAATCACGTTTGGGCGAGATATCCGGCGACGCTTGGTTATCCGTTACGAGCCCGGCTTCCGACCTTGTGTGTTTCTCCATCCGGTGGTGATTCCTTTCGAGCTCTGTAACGGTCTCGAAATGACTCGACCTCGGTTGTAGACGTGGCCGTCGTTCTACCTTGCATCCAGGTCGGGTTCGATGGCCCCGACTTGCTCCGGACCGGATCCAACCCGGTCGGGCTCAAGCAAAAAAAAAAAAAAAAAAAAGGGTATCACCCAATACAGTCGTCTACTTCTTTTTCTGTGTAACTTAAGCAGTCTTACCCTTCTGGATTTATCACACAACAACTTCAATGAGTCAGTTCCACATTGCTTGGATAGCATGGCTGAGCAAGACTTGAGAAAGAATAATTTCAATGGGAGTCGTCCACTGTAATGTACTCAAAGCACTTCAAATTGATCACCTTTTAAGTCAATGGTCATCAATGAAGAGCTCCGAGTACATAACTGTGGAACACTTCAATTGAAATTATTCCTTCTTGAGTCTAGCACCAATAGGTGTGATAAATCCGAAACGGTAAGGCTGCTCCTCTTACATAGCGAAAAGGATAGACGACCCTGCAGAAAGTTAAAGTTAAATAGTTAAATATAAGATCAAGATTTGCTGAATTATAGTGATGAAGTTGTTCTAGGTGGCCTATAGGTGATTTATGTGAAATGTTAAGGTGAATTAAAGAGTCCCGCCTCTTTCCCATCAACCTATTGTTCTAAGAACACCTCATTGTAAGAAGTAGTACAAAAAGAGGACATAAACCCCCTCAATATATTGGTTTATGGAACAAGGATAAACAAGGTGCTCCCCAATAATGAACTTTCAACTGATGGGCTCACTTTATTACAGGGGACAGGGGTATACAACTATACAAAATCTACTGACCTAATATGTTACAGCAACAACTAATTCATATGTCAAATTGCATTTGAGACCTCATAATTCTCATACCAGTAGTTTTATGCAACGCTGCATTAAAAATTTCGAATCTGCAGCATGTTATAATGGGGCTTCTTCTCTTCAAGGAGCAGCTTCTCGCTCTCTGGAATACATCCATGCTGTAGGAACCAAATAGTATAATATGTGTTAGTTTACACATATTGTGTCATTCTATGTAAAAGAGTAAAATTGGCTTTCCCTAGATGCATCAACTATACAGTGAATCACTAAGCAAGATCATTGTTAATATTATAGTTCCAACTGTAGGTATGATGTAACTCGAGATGACCCGTCTTGAAACACATTGCGAAAGATACAGCTAACTGAGCTCTGTTTGCACATGGAAAACAACAATATTTACAAACTAAAAACAGTAATTCGCAGATCATATGCATACCATAAGGCCTAAAGCAAGCATCTTTTCTTTTGTTCGTGGGAAATATAAGGACCCCTTCAAACTAGTCCCTCATTTTCAGTTACAATCTTAAAATTCCTAGGAACAACTTCTAAGTGGTATTATTACTGTTTAATCAAAAATATATCTTTTGGTCAAAGTCTAATTTTAGAAGAAACAAGTTACTATAACCAAGTTTTGCTTCACTTTCTCAACGATATCAAAGGAAAATAATAAGAATAACTAAGAAAATAATTGATTGCAAAGTCAAGGTAGAGAATTTCGAGAAAGCAGAAAAGTAAAGAGTGTATTTCAATATTTCGATATGTCTTTACAAATAGAATTTTGTGCTCTTATATAGTAATATACAATAGTAACGGTTTTTCCCACATAAATTGGATTAATTATAGGCATTAATGATATTGATTGGCCATAATCTTAGAAACCTATAACCGATGCATTTATTGCTATAAATGCTTCACATCCGTTCTGATTCCCTTCCTTATTTTTCTCTGGTTCATGTATCTTTCCTCCTTTTTATTATGTATTCACGCTGTCATCATTTATTTCTTGCCAACTGTTTAAGCCCGGTATTGTCTAGTGGGTATTTCTTCCTGTGCCTTCTATTCTCTAATTACGAAAACCACATGTCGCTGAATCATTATTCCACATGCCATGCCATGTCAGCTTTCCAATATTCCACGTGTAACGCTTTTTCACCACCAATACAGATAGTCCCCCACTTTCTTGAATATTCTCTACTGAATATTCGGGGAAGTGGAAAGTTTTTTATGGCGGGAATCCCCCTGCCGCCGTTTTTCAGATGTAATCATGCTCCTTTTTGAACTGATACGATGCATATCCCTTCCATTTAATGACCATACCACGTGGCTTTTGCTAATTGCTTCTTCAGTTCTTCAGCGCTTTTTAGGGCTTTTCTGCAGCCGCGTCAGTCACGACGTGACGGTTCCATTATGATGTTTCATAATGACCTCAATAGACGTGTCTTCTTATAAATACTTCTCCCTTCTTTGATGTTTTGAATCCTTTCCTCCGTCGTCCTCTTGTTATACTCTTTTCTGCATTTTTCCCTTGTTCTTCTTTAGTTAATCATGTATTCTCCTGATCCTCAAAGTTATTATTGTCGACGAATTTACTTCCTCCAATGCACCTATTAGAAGTAAAAGAGGTGGCAGGTTGCGTAACCTCCGTTCTATTTCTAACCGTGGTTCCCCCTCTCAAAGCAGTGCTGTCAATCCGTCTTCTTTTAGACCTAAGGCTCCTGTAACCCCAAGATCTTCTTCTAAAGATAAAGATTCTAAAGATAAAGATTCAACTGAAACTCTGCGTGAACCCACTGTTGATGAAATTGTTCCTCAAGAACTATCATTTGTGACTGATAGTGAGTCCATCAAGAGTCAAGTTTCTTTCATGGCTGCTTCCCTGGATCGTGTTAATCGTTACTCAACTTTGATTACAACTGGTCTCCTTGCTCTCGTTCGAAGGGAATGCGCTATTGGAAACCTGACTTCCCAATTTTAGTTCCTGGTTCCAACCAGAGAATAACTTCATACCAAACTGGTTATTCCTTTGTCTACATATCCTTTTACCCTAGGCTTTAAACCTCCTATTGATCCAGTGATCATCGAATTCTGCCATTATTTCAATGTGTGCTTAGGACAGATTGGTCATATCATTTGGAGAGCTGTTGCATGCCTCCGTTATTTGTCAAACATGGCTTCTATGCCTTTTACTTTCCGTCATCTACTTCATCTTTATTCTCCTAAACTATTTCGTGAAGGAGTTTTTTCTCTTGTGGCCAAAAGTAAAAGTATTAGTTAGCCCTGAGGATGATAGAGATCGAGGCTGGTATGCTCGCTTCGTTGCTGATTCTACTAGTGCTTTGGTGGGTGAAGAAAACATGTCTTTTCCAAAAAAGTGAAATTTTGCACGTAAGTATTTGCATCTTATCTTTTTCCTTTCTCAAAATTGACTCTCATGTATACTCGTGCCTACTTTTTCAGCAACTATGGAAGTTTTTAAGGAGATCCCTAACTTCCGTGCTTCGGTAGAAAAGTTGCTATCTGTTGCCCCTATGGAGAGAAGATCTTGGAAGTATCTCTCATAGAGATTTGGGTGGAAAGTTAAAACACACAGTACTTTTTCCCGCTTAGTCTTCTTCTTTTTCGCTAACTTAAGAGTTTCTTACCATGACTCTTTTCTTTTGTTAGGATTTCCTATTCGTGGTGTCAGCCCCGCTTCTGTTTCATCTACAAGACTTACAGCGAGTCTTGCTCGAGAAAGAATTCTGAGCTCTTCTTCAAAGAGGAAGGTTGATGGAGCCCGTGGCTACGAGGGAGAAGAAGAACCAGAGGAGGGTTCTTTAGTTCGTAGACCTCGAGTTAGGAGGCGCGTTATTTCCTACAATGAAACTACCCCTCCTTCAAGCTCGGTTCCTCCCATGCCTTTAGATAAACCAGAAAATACTCTCTTACTGATCGGTAAACTCGTTCCAACTCTTAAGTTTTAATATTATAATTTTGTTTGTTTTAGTTTGTATAATTATAATTAATATGGCATTTTCTTTGAAAAAAATGTTTGGTGGTAAGGGAAAATCTAAAATTGGTGAATCTAGTTGCCAAGATACTACTCTTCCCCCGGCTCCCCAACCCAGACCTGTTACCCGTCCTCCTCCATCTGTTATTCTTGATAGTGATAACCCTTGTTTTCAATTTTTCCAATAGTCAATTTTGCCATGATGTTGCACCAGGTCAACAATTAAATGAAGAAGTTATGAATGCTCTTTATCCTAATCAAACTATCTTTGAAAATGATGAGGAAAATGATGGTTTAGATGAAACGCAACCGGATTTAGATGATACACCTACTAGTCCTGTTAATAACCCAACTGATGCTCCGCCTGACCCTCCTGTAGTAACCCCTACTTTTAATAGACAACGTTCTAAACGCCCCGAAACATCACTTGTTTGGAACTTTTTTACTCAACTAAGAGAACAAAATAAGGCTAAGTGTAAAACTTGTGGGTCTTTGTTGGCTCATAAATTTATTGGAGACCGTAGCGGTACGGGTAATTTGACTAGACACATAAAGAAACACCCTATAGATAAAGCTAGATATCTTCAAATGAAAGCGCAGCTAGAGGGGAGAAGTGTAGGTACTGAGGTTAACCCTAGTACCGGGTCAAATCTAGATCAACCGGAAATTAACACTGTTACCGGTGGCATTTTATATTACGATCCAAATAAAGATCGTGAAGAATTGGCAAAAATGGTTACTGTTATGTGCTTACCCTATAGTTTTCCTTCTAACCCTCACTTTGTGCATTATATTAGAAAAGTTTTTAATCCTACTTATAAAGGATGGCCTCGCGCAACCGTAAAGAGCGATATTTATAAATATAAACATGAATATGAACAATATTTGCGGTATTTATTTACTCATAGATTGTCGCATTGCTATTACCACCGATATTGGTAGAAGTGGTAATGACTATGATTATCTTACTGTAACCACTCATTGGATTGATGAAGAATGGAAAATGCAAAAACGTATTATTGCATATAGAATAATTAATTCACGTCACACAGGTAAGTTTATTGCTAACACAGTTACAGATATTTGTAGATATTTTTGCATTAGAGATAAAATAATGCCAATTTCTATGGATAATTCTTCTAGTAACACTAATGTTATAGGCTTACTTACAACTACACTAAATCCTGCATTTAGTAATTGTTTCCATGAAATCCTTACAAATCAAGATTGGACTAATGTTAAAATTCTTATAGATTTTTTAGAACAATTTCATATTGCTACAAATGAATTGTCTGGGCAATATTATCCTACTATTTCAAACTGTTTAGTTTATATTGCAGTACTATGTGATTTGTTTGTTCAATTTTCAGAGGGTGGGGTAATTTATCAACTTGCTATAAATGCAATGAAAGAAAAGTTTAAAAAATATTTTTTCCCTATCCCCCCTATTTATGGTGTTGCTGCCATGTTAAGTTCTACCATGAAATTAGGAGGTCCTCACTTTTGGTATTCAAATATTTTTATAGGGCTTTAGATCTTTCAGATGAGGAATTAGCTACACTTGCAGATGCAAAAGCCTCAATTAAAATAAATGCTCAAACAATTTATAATGCTTATCAACAAGCCTTAGATCATGCTAGACCAAATGTTCCAACTCCTACTTCGTCTAGTTCGCAATCATCTAAAAGAAATGCGGGCCTAAAAACACTTAGTTCTTGGATGGAGTTCAGGGGTTCTCAAGGTGATAATATTGATGATATTTCACATCTAAATGAGCTTCAAGTTTATTTGTCGCAGGGCCTTGAGAAGGAGAATCCAGACGGCACCTTTGATCTTTTGGAATGGTGGAAGGCCAGAGAAAAATACTTCCCGGTTCTTTCAAGGATGGCTCGAGATATTTTATGTGTTCAAGCTTCAGCAGTGGCATCAAAGAGCGCTTTCAGTCAAGCGAGACTTCAAATAGGTGACCATAAAGCGTCTATGAGGGAGAGCTTGGAAAAATCAGTACTCTTCAGAGATTGGATCCGTTCGGAAAGAAGAAATTTTGGACTTGCTGAATCACAGCCGGAGATAGACGAAGCTTATGAAGAAATGCTAGCGGAACTTGCGGAGGATGCTGCTTCACTCGGAAGCGGTGATGAACAAGCTTTTTCTCCGCCACCACCAACGGAAATTCCTCCGAACCTTGAAGGATTTATGAAATTTGTTAGAGATAATATGTAGACTAATATGTAACTTGCATTTTGGCACATCTTCATTAGTTTTTTTTCCTTTTAATGGTGGTATTAGCACCTTGTTCTTGTTGTGCTCATTCCATTGGGGGGAGGAAGACTAAAAAAGATATTGCCATTTTTGTTAATGTCGTAATACCCTTGAATATCTCTTTGCAATTTTTTTTTTGTGTTTAAATTTGACACTTTAGAAGATTTAAGTTACAATTCTATAATATATTTACAAGAAATTATATAAGGCAGTATATATATATATATATATATATATATATATATATATATATATATATATATATATATAAGGCAATATATATACATACTATATATACAACATAATATATATATATATAAGGCGATATATATACTCTATATATACTATATATTTACATACTATATATACTATATATATGTAAATATATATTTTTATATACATAATGCATGCGTTCTTTCTCTCCTCCCCTCAGCCATACATCCCTTTTTTTCTTTTGGCCGTTTTTTGTTAGGCATTGAACCCCACCCCACGGAGCGGTGCTGAGTGGTGTCCTCCCCTCCCTAAAACCTAAACAGAGTTCCGTCTATGGAGCCTAAATCTTAAACCATGGCATGGCGCAGTAAGTTGGCCTAGTCTCTCGCCCAGCCTTCGCCTTCTTCAGTGGCCAAGGACACAACCATCATCCGAACCGTCTGCTACCAAGTCCATGGGTTGGAACCCATAACAAACTGAAAAAGCACTTCTGCCGGTCGACGAATGCGTGCGGAGGTTGTAGCAGTGTTGAATGAACGGCTGATTGGAACCAGACCGGGTAACTTTAAAGGTGGTCCCGATGTTAGATTCTAAAGAACCGACGGTTCTATTGGTGACCCGTTCAAAAGAAGCTGGCCGCATATATATATATATATATATATATATATATATATATATATATAATTTACAAGAAAATGTCTTAGATAAAAAAAATTCAAAAAAAATAGCCCGGACCACTTAGGCCCGTGGGCCCGACCTATTTAGCCCGGGACCATGTGGGCTTAGGGCCACAACGGGCCGGTTCCATCCTTTGGGACCGTTTGGCCCGGGACCGCCAGAGCCCAGCCCGCCAAAGCCCAGGCCCGTTAGGCCCATTTAGGCCCGGGCCCGGCCTAGAATACAGCTTATTCATCTCTGAAGGTTCGAGTTTTGATTTTATTCTTTCTTTCTTCCCTTTTCATTCTATTAATAACCTATTTTCTTCCTTTATAGATCAACTTGATAGGCACGTAACTCATGAAAAGAATCGTCCATGCTGACCAACAAATTGCTGAGTATCGTACCGAAGCTGACAATTGGAAAGAATAGTTGGAAGGTCTTCAACTGGAGAAGGAAGTGTTGGCAGAGGAGAAGGATGCCTTAGCACAACAACTGCATGTGATCGCGGCTGAATTAGCAATTGAAAAAGCTTCTTCAAGCCAAGTTGGTAAAGATAAGGATATCCTTGAGTCTTCTTTTGCTAAGCAGCTTTCAAAGGCAACCGAGGAGATAAGGAGTTTGAGGGAACTCCTTCATCAGAAAGAGGCTTATTCTAGAGAGTTGGTTTAAACATTAACTCAAACTCAAGAAGACCTCCGTGCCTCTACTGATAAGGTTAAGTTCTTGGAAAGTTCCCTTGCTCCTTTGAAGGCAGCTTTTGACACTTCTAAAATAGAGAAAGAGGAGTTGATAACTGAAATTGATCAAAGTCAAAACTTTCCTTCACCTGAAGATGGAATTCCCGAGGGTGATGAACTTGCTCCTGGTGAAGCTGTTATCCAAGCCTCTCTTCTCAAGCTGATCTCCCTACCTCCGCCAATGAAGCTCCCGTTGTTGATGTTCCAGTGGATGATGCCTCCTAGTTTTTCTTGTTTTTTGATGGTTTTGTTTAGAACTTGTTGATGGGAAGTTTCGTTTTTTTTCTTTTGGATAGTGGTTGGTTTTACCCCTATCTTGTTTTGGGGTTTGATGACAAACGTATGCCTTGTTTTTGCAGAGTTTGATATATAAATTTCGGCTTTATTTTCTGCCTATTTTAATTTTGAGTTTTTGTTTCACCCTTTGTCATTTAATTTTGCACTAAAAATGCTTCAATATTCCGTGATTCTAATAGACACGAAATTATAATAAAAGAGGGCCCTTTTATAAACGACACTAATGAAAATGACGTCTCATCTTCATATTGGTGTATATATATGAAAGAAGTATAAAAAAAAAATTTGAGGAAGTTTTATACTTTGAACTTTCAAACTTTGTACATCATACTTTGTTTATGCAATACAACATTTACAACTCTTTCAAAACTGTTTTATTTACAACAGGTTCAAAAATTTTGGGTTTATAAACCCGTGACTAAAAACTCATAAGAACTTGGGGTATATCTTGAATCCATTTGTGTCTTTTTTTCGAGTTTCTTCAAAGATTTTCGAAGGCTTGAGTTTTGGAGACTTGATTCAGGCTTGAATTCAGACTTTTTGTCTTCTTGTCTTTTGCCTCTTCATATATATATATATATATATATATATATATATATATATATATATATAGTGTTAGAGCTTTGAAGTATGAAATCTCGAGCACTAGATCGTTTCTTCCTTTGGTCCATTCCCTGGAAAGGAAAATACATACAGGACTCGGAAGTATATATTTAGATGATGACTGCTTAACCCCTTTTCATCATCATAACTAAAAACCTCCCCCCC
>NW_017670356.1:54450-62234 GCF_001879085.1 Nicotiana attenuata
ATTATCATCATCAAAATACATTTCTCTACCACCATCATAACCAAAATGTTCTTCTCCTATGCCATCACCATCATCGTCACGAACTTCTCTTATTTTACCATCTCCACCAACAGATTTTTCTCCTGTACTATTATCTCCTCCAACCACATAGCTATCTCCAATTTGTGGGGTTTCCAAACTACCCTTATCTTAAGGGCACATTTGGTCACCACCAAAATGTCGTAAGACTGTCACTCCATCCAACTCTATTCTTAGGGTTATCCATCTTCATGTCCTCTTTGCCGGATAAGATAACAAGATTTTGGATGTAAACCTCTTCTTTTCAGCCTTTGTAAGGTAAAGAAAAGGGTGCACCATCTGGGAAAGGAACATAACGATTTATAAGCAAAGATATTAGAATCATGCTTGAAACATCTTATAGATATTTAAACACTTTCTTCAGCATGTTTCAAACATCCACTAGAATGAGCCTTACCGGATCATCTTTGATTTGAAATGGATCAGGCATGTCCTTTTATACTTTCTCAAACAACCACATCTTCATCCTCGACCATATCCTCACTTTTGGATAATCTTTTGGCCACAATTAAGGTATGGCTTCAAATGCCCAAGCTTACATTGTGCGATCAAAAAGTAAATAGAAAATTATATTAATAACATAAAAATAGAAATAATGGATAAGATTTCTTTAGTTACAGTGAAAGCCTAGGTGGTGCTCCATTTTCTTCACCCTACAAAGGCTAAAAAAAGGAGGCTTACATCCAAAATCTTGTTACTTTACCGGATAAAGAGGACAAGATGATGGATAGCTAAGTAAAGAGTTGGAGGGAGTGATAGTCTTAAGATATTTGGGCGGTGGCAAAATGTGCCCTTAAGATAAAGAACGGTAGTTTTCAAACCCCACAAATTGGAGATATCTATATGATTGGAGGAGATGATGGTACAAGAGAAAAATTTGTTGGTGGAGATGGTAGAATAGGAAAGAAGCTGTTTGTCATGATAATGGTGATGACATAGGAGAAAAACAATTTGGTCATGATGATGGCAGAGAAATGCATTTTGATGATGATAATGGCAGGGGGAGATTTTAGTTACGAAAATGAAAGAAGAGCTACTTCTATTGGAAAAAAGGGTGAGGAAATAAAAGATCGTGTTTTTTGCAAGTACATCTAATGTCCATTGTCCCTGCATATGCCCTAATTGCCTGGAAAAAGAAAAAGAGCACGGGAGGAATGCTATGCAAGATCAATTGAAAAAGCAAATGGATATGATAAAATTTATGCAAAAGACCATAGATGAATGTTCACCAACTATCGAAGAGACTTGTGGTTCTTTTCCCGAGCAATTCGGGATCCTTACACTAAAGGAAAAAAAAGGAACAAAAAGAGAAAGATAACGGGAAATGATGCGAAAAAGAGCCAAGAACAAAAAACCTCCACAGAAGTCATGAGGAGAGGCTGAAATTTGATATTTATAAATTTCAGCCCTCATGGCATTTATCAGAAATGAGGGGCCTCAGACACAATTTACATGGGCAATGTTCGATCATGAAAACTTCAAGAGCATCCAAGATCCTCAATTCTGGTTGGAGGATAAGGTACATATTCATAAACCTTTCATCTTGATTTATTTTTACTTTCCAGTTTCAAACATCTTATTAAAACATCCTTTTGGATTGACACATCCTCTAAGATGTTTGAAACATCCCTATGGATCTGTGACTGATCTTGTTTATTTTTACTTCCAGTTTCCTGCAGCATAATGATGTTTAATACTAGTATATGTGGATTAATGATTTATTTATCTTGATAATGCAACATATGGAGGATTTCTTGGCCCTTATGCGTATTAGACATAGAAGGTACCCCAAGCACTACGATCAAGCAAATATCATCATGGATCGTAATTTTCTTTATATCTTGAAATAACGCTATAATACTCTATGTGATATGGTGGACAAGGTGAATGCTGCTCTATCTCTGCCCATGATCTTGACTGAGTACCAATTTCAAAAGGATGATCTAAAGTATGCCCGAAGAGAGATGTCTCTTTGTGGTTGTCGACCGTGGGATGGTGCAAAGAGGATCTTCAGTGTATACAACATTGAGAGGAATCATTATGTCACAAGAGTATTTCTTATTGAGGAGTCCAAGATGTTTGTTTATGACTGCAATACCTCTGTGTACACCGATAATAAGTTGGGTAAATTTTTATATCTCATCGACACAATGTTTCCAAGATACCTCTGATCCTGTGGCCTTTTCATGCATTTGTGCCCTTTTCTTGCACTTGCCTAAAAAATCCCTAAATGATGATTGGCTACCTCAAAGGCTCTTTGATCTTACCACGGGATGACACCTATAAAGTTGTGGAGCATGGTCATTAATGTTCATTGAACACCTCATCACTAACACTCCGATGGACAAGTTGAATGGCAATATTATTAGCGAGTCCAAGGGAGAAAATGGCTATGAACATCTTTCACAAGAACATGAAACCATGATATGCATTGTAATTGATGGATATTTTTATGCTTCTTTGGATGGTAGGAACTAAGTTGCTCCGACACGGGTGCGGGTGTCCAACACGGGTGCGGGGATCCGGCTAAAAATAATTCAAAAAACTAAAAATATAAAAATATCTCTAAATTATGAGAAATTTTGAGGAATACTTACCTATAACTTGTGAAGTCTGGATTTCTATTTCTCAAGTTGTAGACATGATTTCTAGATTTTTGTCCATTCTTGGATTCTCCTGCAAGCAAACTTTTTATATAGTTATCTTCCATTTACAATCAAATATTAATTTTTATAATTTAGATTAGATCTCTAATTATTATTATAAAAATCAGACTTAAGTGTGTCAAACTTTCACCACAAAGAGTACAATATTATTAATTAATAATATTCAAATAAAGTTAAAGGTCTTTCACTTCCCCAAATTGTTGAATGCTCCGGCTTCCTCAATCTCAATTGCTACTCTTTTTGCTCAATCAAGATGAGAAGCAGAAAGTAAAGGATTGATTTCCTAGATAGGGTATGCCATTTTTTCCAAATTTACCCTAGTTTTGATTCTGATTTCGGGAATCAAATTGTATGTTGTCTCGAATTTGCCGTCGTGGTCAAAGTACCCAAAATCATTTGACTAGATCCGGTACGGAATCTACGGATCTCACGCCCACACCCACACCAATGTCGTGTCAGCACGGGTGTGTGGCACCTAAAATGCCATGTCGGAGCAACTTAGGGTATGAATGGATGATTTGCTAATTTTTTTTGTTCAAATTTACTTTTATGGATATTATTTGTTTTTTGGATAATTTGAATGGGCATGCTACTTTTTTAACTAAATCTGTCAAACATCCTGGTAACAGTTTGAAACATCTCTCAATAGATGTTTGACCCTAATCCTGAACATCAAACATCTCAAAGGATGTTTGAAGCATCTCAAAGGATGTTTGAAGCATGTATCACAACGTTTACTCACAATACTAATTTATTGATTCTACGGCTGACTGAACATTAATCCATGGGTCAAAAATATTAACATATTGAATACTTTGAATAATTGATCATTAACATATTGATTCTACGAATAATTAACCACCAACCTATTGATTCTCTGTATGATTAAACATTAACATATTGATTCTACAAATACTCAAACATTAACCTATTGACTCTAGGAATACTTGATCGTAAGCATATTGAATACTTATCAGTAGTGACGAATAGACTAAATATCTCCCTTGAAGTAATGCACAAGCCAACTTAACATATCACGTTCAAGTGCTTCTCAATGGCAGTGTTATAAATAGCGCTCGCCTCGGCGCTAATAGCATGAGGCGAGGCGAGGCGAGCAGCCTGCGCTATTTTGGCTCTGTTGCGTTGCGATTGTAAAAGGCGAGCGCCTCTATTTGTGTAGCGACAGGTGAGCTGTGGCGTCGCTTTTTGAAGAAAAAAAAGAAAGAAAAAGGCGCAGATTAGGGCTTAAAACATTAGGGCTTGCAGTGATTTCACGTTTCTTTTTTCTTCAACCTTCAAACAACAGAGCACTCAAGTCCACCTAGCCCAGGTAAACTTCTCTTCTTTCTCCTCTCTTTCTTTCTTCCTTTTCCTTCTTCTTCTCTTCTTCTTTCTATTTTTTTGCTTTGTTTTTTGTCAAGCAACAGTGCAGAACAGAGAGTCTGTCTGTTGCTCTATTTTTTTTTTCGTTTTTCTTTTCTTCTGATCTTCTCTTCTTCTTTCTATTTTTTTTGCTCCGAAAAAGGGTTAAAAAGCCCCTAAATTATCGAAAAAGGTTTAAAAATACCCTTCATCCACCTATTGGGCTAAAAATACCCCTCCATCCACCTTTTTGGTTTACTTATGCCCTTTGACCGTTAGGTCAATGCTGAATTAAAAATAATAATTACTTAAATTCCACGTGGCAACTTCTTATTGGCCAAAATTAAATATCTAATCAATTAGAAAGACCACCCATATCTAACCAGTTTTTCGTACTAACAGGCTACAAACATTAACCCGACCAAAAAATTTAACCTAAAAAAGAGGCCTCACTTCTATCAAACTCCAAGGAACAAACGCTCCATGGAAGTTGCAGCGAACATATAGACGCAAATTTACTACGTGATTTTCTTTTTCTTTGTTATGGCAAGTTCAATTTACATGGTAGACACAAATTGCATTATATTCAAGATGAGTTTAATTTAATCATTGTCACATAGAGGAAAGATCTCAATTTGATGGTTTGGAAGATATCATAAACCGTTGGACTGCCCCTCATTTTTCGTCCCACATTATTGTCAAGAAAATTATTGGCTCATTCATGCTAAGGTTTTATTGTTTGTTTAATTTGTTCCTGAACTTTTATTTGATGATAATGCTTTACACGAGATTAATCAAGAAAATGAACACATGTAAATCCATGGTTAGATGAAAGTATGGTGTCTTTTTTTTATTTGAACTTTTTATTCGGGATAGTGTTTGGGACGGGTTAGTCAAAAAAACGGCTAGATATGAGTGGGTCTTTCTAATAGGTTCGATGCTTTAATTTCGACCACTAAGAAGTTGCCATGTGGAATTTAAATAATTATTTTTAAAATTAAGCATTAACCTATCAGTCAAAGGGCGTAAGTGAACCAAAAAGGTGGATGAAGGGGTATTTTTAGCCCAATAGGTGGATGGAGGGTATTTTTAGACCTTTTTCAATAGTTTAGGGGCATCTTTAACCCTTCTCCGTTTTTTGCTCTATTTTTTGTCGAGCAACAGTGCAGCAAAAAAAGGACAGAGAGTCCGTTTATGCTCTGTTTTTTTTTTTCGTTCTTCTTCTTTCTTCTTCTGACTTCTCTTCTTTTTTTTTTTGGTTGCTCTGTTTTTTATTGAGTAGCAGTACTGCACCCTGTTTTTGCAGAGGCAGAGAACTTCTTCAAAACTTCAAACCTGAAATTTCCTCCTTTTTCAGTTATAGAGTAAAACTAATTGCATATTGTGAATTGATATATTTATTAATATATTATCGTTATTGAGTTTTTAGTTATATATATATTATTTTATTTTTTTGTATAAATTGTCGATTCACATCAAAAAGGCGAGCGCTTCGCTGCGCGCCTCTCGCCTCAGTGAAGCGGGCCCTCGTCGCTATTTGTCGTCGCACGCTATCCAAAACATTGCTCAATGGTGCAAGGGAAATGGGGGCTAGGAGCGGGAATGGGTGCTGGGGAGGGTTTCCCATTTTTTTAGAGGGGGTGGGGCCCGTTAAAGGCCTTTGTGATAATTCTAAAACTTTGAGGTTCTTTTTAAACCTACTTTTAAATAATAAACAATAACATGAAAGTGTCTTTCTCACACCAATCTAACACTTTACTCTTAAACATTGATATAAGCTTTCAAACAAAAATTTAGAACCGCCAAGATACATTTACTAAAACAAATTGCAAAAATAAAATTTTAATCTTTTTTTTCCTTCACGCTCTTTAAGAAAGAGATATACGCTCTCTACGCCAGTTGGCCAAGAAAAGGGTAATAAACCACTTAGAAGTTTTTTTTTATTTTGGGGGGAAGGAGGGTTGAGGGTGGGGTACTAAGAAACCCCCCCCCCCCCCAAAAAAACTTGGTCGTAATTGAAAATCATGAACAAATTTGAGGTGGTCCTCATGAATTACAAATATTTTTCTTTTAAGGTTTTTGTATCCTTCAGTTTGACTCTTCTCGAACAACAAGTTGAGACCAGGTTTGCATGCTTTCATGAAACAAATTTTCCAGTGTTCAAGGAGAGCTAAGAAAATGAACAAGTGCTGGACTATCGTTCAGTTTTAGACTTTTAGTGATGAAAGACATCCTAGGATGTTGAGTACACATCTTTTATAGTCATGGCTATGTGAGCCAATGAATAGCACCTTTATTTTTCTATATCAAACTTTCAACTGTAAATGGAAAAGAGAATAGAGAATACTTTCATACGAAAGAGTCTTGGGTGACAATTGACACACATAAAAAACAATGATGTATTTCTAGTTGTCGAGGAAAATAAACGCCTTTATCACTTGAATGATGGTCTTGCAATATCTTCCTAGGATAAGCTTATATCACCCAACAAACTCAAGCATGGTAAACATGAAGCAGAATAATTCCCAGAAATTGAGAGAAAATCCAAGACAATAGTCAAATGATGGATTAAGGAATACCTATCCAAAATAATAACAATAGAATTATAGGATGAGTTGGAGAATAGCCTAACCAGCATTCTCAAGTGTCACGAAGGCCCCGGACACGATTTTGAATCAGTTTCCTTTCCCAATCTGCTACATCTGCAAAGGCATAATCTGGCAGATTCTCAAACGGCTCCTTCCACTGATCATTTTTAGCCATATCATAAGCAGCTGCTCGTATCGACCTTTTGTTGGGCCCACAGGGTCTCTTTGATGTGAGTGTATCATAGGCGGTATTTAGCTGCTCAACAAGCACTTCAAGATATCAGGACATAGTGCTATTAAGAGTTGCTAATGCGCTTTAATTAACAGACAAAGGATAGTAGGAATATTGATTCACAAATAATGTTTCTGAATTTGGAAAAAATTTAATGTTCATATAAAAGGTGAAATCTTACATCCATTCCACAGAACCAGAACATATAAGCAATTGAAACAGCAGGAGCCCTTCCCAATCCAGCAGTGCAATGTACGTACACTCTTCCTTTTCCTTCTGAAATAGCCCACTCTAGCGATGAAACAGCTTTAGGTAATACACCCCTTAAGGAATCTGGATCAAAATCTTTTGCCTGCAATTAAAGTTTTGTGATGATAAAAACACACAAAATGAGTGGGGTGTCTTGGAAAAAATAATATTGCAAAACCTAAGAACATTTTATTTTCTTAGGCTAAAAACCTGGAAAAACAAAGAAGTATTTTGAACTCCAGAATTCTTAATGGAAAGAAAAGAAAAACAACCAAATGGTGCCCTTCTTCTATCACATGTCTATAAACTTTATCCACTACGCCGAAAACGTCAAAGCCTAGTTATTTTCTATAACCAGGAATTTTTGGATATGGAGCCAGAGCATTACATGTACACTATAAAACAAGTCTGCAAAATTCTGAAATACGGACAGTCACTGATTTCCTGAATCAGTTATCATTGCTAGGGAAATATAATGCATACCTTACATATTTGATGTTAGCGCTTCATCTATTGACCATAACAACGGCCAAGATAGTGAAGCATAGGATTAACAAAAAGTAAACTAGCTCAATTCACATCAAAGTAGAAATGGTAAGTATCACCCCC
>NW_017670356.1:62254-75210 GCF_001879085.1 Nicotiana attenuata
ACGTCCTAACTTAACTTACCAACTACTAACTAAAGGTAAAGTAAGTAGGTAAGTATACCCCACCCCCCCCCCCCCCCCCGCGCCAAAAAAAAAAAGATTTACTTACAGGCCTTCTCATGTGATGAATTCCAAGATCTGAACATCTTTTGACTATAGACTGGAGGTCTATTCCCCAAAACTCAATATCTTTGTCCTGCTGCAAATTTAGTATAAAAGCGACATTCTCCTCCTTTTTCAAATGATCTACATCTTCAACTTTCTGGGGCTGGGAGCCAACAATGAGATTTTCTGTTATCAATGTGTAGTTCATTCCTGTAGTCAAAGGAATATAACTGTAAGGTGTCTATCAAAACTTCCTTGTATAGCCATCATCTTTTCGTGATAAATGTCGTAATTAACTATATAAAGAAACACAGGTATATCCTTATCAAAAAAAAAAAAAAAAAAGAAACACAGCTATACCAAAATGGATAATAATTCCTACTTATAGAAGAGAAAACTATTAATCATCACACATCAGATGCTCCTCTCAGACCATTTTTATGACAGAAGATGTAGATTTATTAAGCAAGGGGCTTAGTTTGGCTCGTCCCTCGTTTAATATTGACATTGCTTTTAAGTTACATTAATAATTTTTCAGATTCAACCTTGAGTAGGAGCTAAATTTGTGTTAGAAAGTCATCCTTAAAAAAAAAAAAGAAGAAGAAGAAGAAAGGCGATTTAACACTTTAACCTTCTTCTCTTTACTAAAGCGGCGACATAAACAGAAGCTTGGTCTACATAAAGTCATAAAACATACATAGCCTAGTATTAGAAAGCCAAAGAGTAGACCAAGATCCACTTTTCTAGGGGAATCTAATTCAGTTAAAATGCTAAAACCCCACCCCGTTCTAAAAGTTAAGTTACTAACACCTAAATCTTAACAGGTAAAACAAAAAGTGAGGTCCCCAATATGAAAAAGAGCATCTCTAGAGGCCGTAACTAGAAATTAATACAACTGATACATAATAGAGAACATAGTTGTTAGACTGGTAAATAAGCTAAAAAGATAAATCTGATTTTGGATCAGCCAAATACCAAGATCATGATGATATTCATATGGGTTCCTCATCATTCTTTTCATAGCTAAGTTGTATTCCTCCATCTTATTACTTGAGCTGCCTGACACCTTTTTGCTAGTATAATTTTCTTCAACTTCACTTTCAGAAAGTTTGCAAGAAATCTGGAACGACTTGTTGCTGAAATTGCATGCATTTTTCTTGCTTAAAGAAGGGAATAGAAATGGATTCTTTTCAAGTGGGGAGGTTGTTACAAGCCATGGATAACATAAGCAGCAGGTGGAGTTCCAGAGAGTTCCCATTTCTCTCTTTTCTTCTGATGGTCCAGCTCCTTCTTCCCATATTTTCTATGGTCACTATTTGACTCAAGTCTCAATGCCTCTGTTTCCACAGTCGTAGCAAAATTTGGGCCTAAAATGTATGGGCTTGCTTAAAGCTGGGCCTGAGCCCGTGCTAATAAAGCTCCCTTTTCATGGAGTTTGAACTAAATATTTCAAAGAATTTTTACATTCCTATGCCATATAGGAAACTATATTACCCTCAATGTTTAAGGTTTGATATAATTACATTTAGTATACCTAATTACCAATTATATACCATTAGTGATTTTTAAGGGTATTAATTACACTCCTAATTTAATGGTACCGTATATTCCTTCTAATACCACTCCCCCCACGTTTCTCTCTCCAATTCCCACACCTTCACCCACGTTTCCCTCCCACACCCACGATTTCTGTATCAGGATTGGATGTTGTTGCAAAGATTTGAGAATTCTCTCTACGTCTCTCTCTATCTCGCATTTCCAAATTTCAGTAATATAAGAGGAAAGGAAAAGAGAGCAGCAATTCCACCATTGACAGCCATTAAAAAGCTTTGAAGCTTTGAATTCTAATTTGAATTTTCAAAAAATATTATTTGTTTGGATTGGGTGTTGTTGTAAATAATTGGGAATATGGTTTGGAGTTTATATCTCAATTTTGAGGGGTTTTGGTGAAGATTAGACTTGGTTTTGGCTGAATTTCAGATTGAAACTCGAAGAAGAAGAAGAAGAAGAAGAAGAAGAAGAAGAAGAAGAAGACGTGACATACATTATATTTGCAGAAATTGTAGAAAAATTGTAGACTGTTGTTTATTTATTTTTCAGCTTTGTGTTTTTGTGTTAAAAGTTTGATGGGAGCTTGTTATTCCACTTCGTCCGTTCTGGAGCTAACTTGTGCAGAGGAAAAGATATTTTTTAAGTTATATATATTGTTATACCTTTAAATTCAAGAAGTATGGTTGTATTGTACTTAAAGAGGCTTGAATTTGTAGAATAGGTTGAATGTGAGAAATGAGTCAAATAAGACTCACAATGGCTTGTTTTTTACATTTAATCTACAACAAAACTACATATCATTTGAAAAATTAATAAGAAAATACGGAATTTCAATGTTTCTATAAATTATCTACAAAATATCTACAAATTGGGTACATTAAATTTTAATATCCCAATTCTCATTCAACTGTAGCATAATTGGGATTTTCAACATAATTGCGTTTTTTGCAGAAGATTTGTAGAAGTTTTAGTCGTTTTTGATTTGTGAAAACAGAAAACAAAGCATCTACAATCAGAATACAAATAATCTACAATTTATCTAAAAAATATCTACAAACTGGGTACATTGAATTTTAATATCCCAATTCCCATTCAATTGTAGCATAGTTGGGATTTTTGATATAATTGCGCTTTTTCAGAAAATTTGTAGAAGTTTTAGTCGTTTTTTATTTGTGAAAACAGAAAATAAAGCATCTACAATCAGAATACAAATAATCTACAATTTATCTACAAAATATCTACAAACTGGGTGCATATTTGGACTCGACATGCTTCCCCTGAAATGTATGTTTCACATTTTTGATACATATTTTTGTCCAAAACAATACTAAATCATCCACTTAAATACAATTTTTATACAATGTTGTTCAACTTTCATACAATAGGTAAATGAATTAAAAAAAAAAAACAGTCTACAATTTTTCTATAATTTCTGCAATATAATGTATGTCATGTCTTCTTCTTCTTCTTCTTTTTCTTCTTCTTCTTCTTCTTCGAGTTTCAATCCGAAATTCAGCCAAAACCAAGTCTAATCTTCACCAAAACCCCTCAAAATTGAGATATAAACTCCAAACCATATTCCCAATTATTTGTAGCAACACCCAATCCAAACAAATAATGATTTTTGAAAACTCAAATTTCAATTCAAAGCTTCAAAGCTTTTTAATGGCTGTCAATGGTGGAATTGCTACTCTCTTTTCCTTTGCTTTGTATTACTGAAATTTGGACATAATTGCGTTTGATGTAGAAGAATTGTAGAAGATTTAGTCGTTTTTGATTTGTGAAATCAGAAAAAAGGTTTGAACCACAGTGTATCGAAAAAGCAGAGATGCTAAATTTGAAACGAAACTGACGAAGAAGATTAATGTGCGTGATTTGCGTTGTGGAAGATCTGGAAGAATATTTAATTTCCTTTTTTTACCGCGCCTAAATAAGGAATCATAAAGCTACAGTGATTCCTTATTTAATGCATTGTATATATTATGTAGAAATACTATTAGCATGAATGCTAATATGCAAACTATGAACATATTTGGTAATATAGTTTCATATATGGTATATATACGAAAATTTTCCATATTTCAAACTCTGAAATTATTGAATAATTTGGTTAAAAGAAGAGTGATTACATATTTTTTTGTTATGTTTAAGGAGGATGAAGGAGAAGTAGGGACTGATTTGGCTACCTGTATACGGTTAAATCGGGACCACCCGATTTTACTGATAACCGAGACCAGGGGATGGATCGAGGGTCAGCCCTATAGCATATCACACCGAGACGCGAGGATAAGGTACCGAGTTCGGGATTCGAGGTACCCGTCGAGATCGAGACCAGTAATGATCGAGATCAAACAGCCGAGCACGACAGAAGATAGCATAACAACGAAAGGCGAGATATCCGTGACTGGTCGAAGATCATGGCGGAAATATCGGAACAGATCAAATCAAGGGCAGTTGTTTAGCTAATCATGGGATTTCCTTCTGTAATTAAAATTATACCGTAAATAGAATTCCTCTACTATATAAAGAGGGTCTTACCCATTTGTAATCATCTTACATTTACGCATATCAAAGCAATATATCATATTTTTATCTCTTACAAGCTCTGTTGTTCAGTTCATACTTTCAATAGCTTATTCAGTTGGTTCGAGGGTAATTAGCTCGAGGGCCATAATAGTTCATCACATTGGTTTGCTTCATTTTAATGTAATTTCTATCATTAATTCTTGTATTTACCATTTTGTGCCAAGTGCAACACCCTTAGCAATTACTTTGGACTAGCGAAACAAGCGGTTCTCAAGTGCTTGGGCTTTGATTCGGATCATGATAATTGTAACACCAGAAGACATGCTAAAGAAGATTAATGGAAAATGCTATATTTTAGTTCCTTGAGACTGTCTGCCTTTTGTACAAAGATCAAGGTTTTGGAAAGAGTAGCTGCTAGCCATTTTAAAAGTGTATTGTATGCCTCGAGATTTTGTTAAGTGCTGTGGAAATCATTGTTTTCTGCTGCTGCTGCTTATGCCGATTATGGTCACAATAAGATCAAAAATTCTTTTCTATTTGCGCATTGTTATAAAACAATAAAAGAACAAGAGTATTGCGGAGAAAAGTAGAGGGAGAGAATTCTTATTGATTTGGGATGAATTACAATGGAATAGAACCCTCTATTTATAGGGAGATGGTGACTTAGCCACCAAGTAATAAACCCTAGAATCTCTCTAAATATAGACATTCACCATAAATAAAATTCTATTTATGACACTCCCCCTTGAATGTCTATTCAACAGATAATGTGCCTCGTTAAAACCTTAACTAAAATAAAACCCAGTGGGAAAAAAATTCTAGAGAAGGAAAAAGAGTACACATATCTAACAATACGCCTTTTGGTTGCCTCATTAAAAATCTCGCAAGGAAAACTCAATGGGACAAAACCTTGTAAGGGAAAAAAGAGTACAACGCGTATTAACTCCCCCTGATGAGAGCATCAATTCACATCCTTGAGCCTTCGCATCCCAATCTTGTGCACTAGCTTCTTGAAGGTTGATATCGGCAAAGATTTGGTGAATAAATCCGCCATATTAACTCCAATGAATATGTTGCACCTTGAAAATCTTCGCTATCACATTATCATGCTTATAGTTATAGCAAGATACATTTGTGCACAAATTGCACTGAGGATATGCTACTTCAGGACCAAAAATTGTATATGCTTTAAGCGATTTAAATCCTTCAAGGATTGTCATATAAGTTAAGTCATATAAGTCATATAATAGGCTTTAGATGCATATCAAGTTTTCATGTCATGCTAGACAAATAAGATACCGAAAACTGATTGCACATATCATTGACTTTATACTTTCAAGTGTTTGAACTACAGTTCAAAACTACATGTCTTTCATATGAAACCAATTCTATTTGAATTATTTTTTCAGACTTAAGATCCTCATATATATATTTAGCGCTATCATAGATGTCGTCGACAAATATTTTATATCAGTTTTAATATTTTTCATAAAGATATAACATAGAAATCTCTTCATTCATATATTCAGGTACCTGAATCTCTCTTGAGATTTTATGAAGTGTTATGTCATATGGTCTTCTAGATCACTTGCCTCCTTTATTATGATCATTTTGATCATTTGCTCATCTCTTTATCAAGAAGTTTTATTTGAAACCGATTTGTCTATACGCTTTAAGCGTACCATAGACTTTGTCCTTCTAGGACTTATTCTAATAGGAGCATTTGCATTGAGAATATAGTTACTTTCTTTGGGTCAGCAGATGCGTCTGGCATGCTTTGCAATATATTGCAAATGAATTATCTTTTTATGAACTTTAAGTTCATATTATCTTATTCGAGGATCTAAATGTACAATTATAATTCATTCACGTAACTTTTACTTCAACTGTTATCATGTCTCCCCTCATTTTACGTAAAACTAAACTTGTTTTCTTCAACCTTTGTAGAACCCGTACTCTTTCGTTNTATACACCGCACATCAATAATAATAAGATGAAATTATTTGGTTCCTGACCCTGAACCACTTGTGAGGGGAGAATATAATACACTTTTGTATATAACATATATCAAACTGATATATATAACTTTATTCTCATAAGCAATAGTTTAACTATTAAGTGGAGGCACTCAATAATTATTTTGCTAAACTAACTGTGATGTAAACCAACTTATCAAGATAAACTTTCTTGAGTAAAAAATCTGGAAATTATGCTCTAAATCAAATTATTGAGCAAGTTACCTCGCAAACACCATGTTGCGGATTAATAATAATCGCACATGTAACCATCTCATAGATGCATCTTATGTGGTATACATGGCAGGTGAATGAGCTCATATTCACCTTTGATATTTCCAGCATTCATGAGATTCAATCCCAATTTTAATTGGTCTATTAATTAATGAGAACAACCAATGTAAGAGAATTCGTAAAGAAATTTCTAGTTCTTTAATATTTACCCATGTGAATTCTCTTTTATTTTTGCACATCATACTTGAATTAACATGGCTAAATCAATTATGCCCACTGGATAAATTATCAATATTGATAAACTTCATGTTTGCACCATGATGTATGCAATTATGAATAAACTCCAAGTTTATTGTGATATGGGTTTTTATATCAATAAACTTCTCTTTGTTGTGGCATTCTTTTGTTTGTATAGTACAAACTGGAGAATAAAGCGGGTAGCTTTGTACATACATATTACCCCGCTACAAGTTGTATTAATAGAAGATATTAAATATTTCCTTTATTTATAGTCTCAGTATGACCAACCGCTTTCGCGAATACTTTAGAAACTCAATAAGTTTCTTTGAGACTTGCTACAACACAATGTCTTATTGATAATCAATTTTCTCCAAAATAGTATAATTTGCTCTTCTAGAGCTCTCAATTAATTTTATAGTACCACATATTCATCAACATCCATATGGTGAATATCTCTTTTAAAGAGAAAATTATACCATTATGGTTATGGTCAAAATTATATGCAAGATCTGTTTCTTGCATTACCGTTGTCTTTTAACAATCACAATGCCAAAATATTTTGGCGTACAATAGGTACGTGACCAATGACCATTCATGCCATAATAATGACATTATTTTCTTATATCATCTCAAACCTCCTTTTAGAGGTGAGTGCGGTATATTCACTACCACTAGCACGTTCATATTCTTTGAAGAATGAATATGTATTCATAAATCAGATGTTGTCACATTCACATCATGAATGGACCATAATCATCTATATGTGCTTTACAAAATCTCATGTCAAATCGATGACAAATATTTTTCACAAAGTGAAAGATTATTTTGAGAATCCTTATTGTTCTCATTACCACAAATGATGACGATTATAATTTCGTCTATTGCCACGTCCATATCCATTGATACATTCATAGTAGTAATTTTGTCTTCTTTCAGACTTATCACATACTGCTATCACATTCTCTTAAGGGAATGAGAATGGAGCAAATTCAATGGGATGGGTTTCAATTCTTTGCCCACAATCATACATGAATTTGATCATGGCGAGGCATATAGATTTTTACCACTTCAGGTGGTTATCATTTCTTACAAACTCCATAGAGTTATAATCAAACTTTGTTGTCTTTGCTTGTATTTAAAATCAAAGTATAGAATAAAAGAAAAAAATACGGTAAAATACTTACCTTAATCCAGAATTTAATCATGAAGGAAGTTCATGGAATAATTGACAATCATTATGCTCAATCCCAAAGCTTCTACTCAATTGGTTAGAGTCTCGTGCTGATAACGTGTTATAAAACAATAAAAGAAGAAGAAGAGTATTGCAGAGAAAAGTAGAGGGAGAGAATTCTTATTGATTTGGGATGAATTACAATGGAATAGAACCCTCTATTTATAGGGAGATGGTGACTTAGCCACCAAGTAAAAAACCCTAGAATCTCTCTAAATATAGACATTCACCATAAATAGAACTCTATTTATAACACGCATCAAATTAAAGGTCAGTTTTTATTTTAATCACGGTGCAGCATTTGTTGTTTAGTACTAGTAACTAATTACTATTAGCCCGGGCTGTGCCCGGGCCCAACAACCACAGTCAAAGGTATAAAATTTACGTAGCGTTCAGTTTTCCTTCACCGTTGAATTTTTGTCCACTTTTAAAAAAAAGTTGAATTGATACTAAGTTTTTAGATAACTTCAGATGCATATACTTTTCTCTTCTTCTTTACTATTGTTTTCTTCTTTTTTGTGCTTAGAGTTACTTCTTCTTCTCCTTAGTTACAAAATGAGTTTATTAAATTTAATATCGCTTCGACAATTGATGATTAGAATTTGCTCTTTATGATAATTTGAAAGTGATGTTTCAAATTTGAGCTCATTTGGAGTAGATTTGGGCAGTGAATCGTGTATTAGATTGTTGAAAATCGAAGAACAAGTTTATATTTCAAAACTTAAGATTCAAAAGTTGAAGTTGCATTCAGTAGATTGAACTACTTAAGATTTGAATTCTGAAGTTGCATTTGAAAGATGGAAGAACTTCAGATTTGATTTCTAAATTTGTATTGAAGAGAATAAACTACTTCAAATTCAAATTTCTGAAGTTGCATTTGAAAGATAGAAGAACTTCTAATTTGATATTTGAAGTTGCATTAAAGAGATTGAACTACTTCAGATTCGAGCGAATACACTTTGCAAAATTTTGTGCAATGCGGGTATAACTCCAATAGACATCCCAAAAGTAAGTATATATAAAAATGGCCCTAGTCAAGCTCCTCTATGTATAACTGAATTATACATATATTATACATCTATTAACTAAATATATAATTGGGTGGGTGACTATTTAAATTAATTCTTTTAAATATTTTAGATGCTCGTTACATTCAAGTAAAGCATAAAAGAATTTGCTTTATTAAAAAAAAAATCTAACTTTCATAAGATTTTAATTGACTCAAACTTCAAATAATATTTATTCATTTTCAAATATTGCATATATGAAATTCCTATTAATTGATGATCATTCTCTATACACAGCTTTACGAATGAAACTCTCAATAATACAACCAAATCTTATCATAAACTCATAAATGTTGCTAATATTTAATTTGTATTTTCGTCTCGTTTTATTGACTTAAATACCAATTAGAACATAAAATCATTTTGGCCTAATACATACTTCGCCCCTTTAATTTGTATGTAAATTCCTTTGACACACCGCAGTTTTACGTGTAATATTCTTACAAATCCCAGAGCGGAAGGATAGAGGAGTCCAGAAACGATAGGATATTTCAGAGGCTCCTAGTGTTTTAATAAGAGAGCGAGAGCTTCAGCAAGTCCAAAATTTCTTCGTTCCGAACGGATCCAATCTCTGAAAAGTACTGATTTTTCCAAGCTCTCCCTCATAGACGTTCTATAATCACCAAGTTGAAGTCTTGCGTGATTGAACGCGCTCTCCGATGCCACTGTTGAAACTTGAATGGTTAAAATGTCTCGGGCCATCCTTGAAAGAATCGGAAAGTGTTAATCATCCGACTCTACCACATTTGTTACTACCGGAAGCAATACCCTTTTTGCTTGAATTAATCTGCAAATTAATTGACTAACCTACTCCAAACTCTACTATTTATTTAAAATGTATGAAGTATAACTAGCTTATCATATTATAATGTTAAAATATAATATTATATATATATATAAGCAAACGTAAACTATACTACAAATTTAAGAATTCGATACCAAAAAGTTAACGTCTCAAAAAATAAATTAAAATGAATAACGTATGACATTATGCAATTCTTCAATTTAAAGCGAACATTATTTGCAGTAAGAAAACTCGAGTTACAATAGCAATATGATAAGTAATTTAATTCACTATATTACACCTACATAATAATATTTTCAATATTTAATGCAAATAACCATTTACTTCTTTAAATTCTTAGTGATTCGTCTTAAGCAATTGAAGAATCATCAGATGACGATAATATTTGGAAAATGATAAATATAGCTTAAATTGGAAATATTTTGACACGGTTAATTGATTTTTTGATACACTACAAATTATAAAGGATTATGTTAAATTATTTTCTTCAAAGATAATAAGTTTAAAATTAATTGAGACACACCAAGTTGTAATTCAACCAGGTAATGTAGCAATTGAGTTTGCGTTTAAAATAAACGCTTGAAATGTTTAAGGAGAAAGGAAACTATGAAAGAATAAAGTTGTGTAGTACTGTGGCTCCCACAGCTTCCACATGTCCATTAAAGATTACCTCAACAAACCATAAATAGTTTACTTGTTAGACAATTTGGTGGATTGAGCGGCACGTGTCCTTGAGCACATGCCTTTGTTCAGGCAGTTAAATATATGCTGCTCAAGAAGCTTAGGCCCCGTTTGGCCATACATTTTGCAAAGTTTTTTCAATTTTTTTTTGAAAATATTGTTTTTCATAGATTAATGATCTATTTTTGAAAAAAATTTTGAAATTATTTTTCAAGTTCCCAAAATCTAGTTTAGGGTAGATTTTGGGTGAAATTTGTTCTCTCACTCACAAAACTTCAAATTTTTTTCAAATAAAATGCATGTCCAAACATAATTTCAACTTTCAAAAATTATTTTTCAAAACTACTTCAACAATCATTTTTTCAAGTTTCAACTAAATCTATATCCAAACGCTAGCATAAACTGTCGCTTCTAATATAGGAGAATTTATTGAATGAAAAGTAGGGAAGCATGGTGGGTCGCATGTGCCTTTACATTAATGTAATCATATTTCTTCTCTGCAATTTGCAATTGAAAAGTGCTTAACTGGCTCTTCCCTAATCCCTACACATGGAGTTTGTCGTTTTCTTTTTCTCCTTCCTCTTTTAGTTGGCCTGACTGATATAATAACATTTTTGGGGGTTGACATTAATTTGGAAATTTTGAGTTTTAAATGATGTTTCAAAATTTGGGACAATTGAGCAAAGTGAATTAATTGACCAAATGGGCAAACGAACAATTTGTATGAGTTCATTAGTATTGGTTTCTCAAAAATTGCTTCTAATATCTTGGTTTGTTCATACGGGCCAAGTTACAGTGGTTCCGAAGTAATAGTCAAAATTGTATGGCGTAGCTAGTTTTTCGGTTGGCTATTGAAAAATAGCTACCAATCTAAATGTAATCGATTTCTAGCCATTTTAACTTAAAATATATGGTAAAATGGCATAACAGCCCTTGACCTTTTTAACATACTGTTTAGTAACTTTTTATCGCCTTTCTCTTTGTTTTATAGCATTGTACGGATTTAGCTTTCCTGAGAAAGCACTTTTTTTCGAATCTTGTCTGGGTTATGTCCAATTTTCTTCAAAATTATGGGTGAGTTTTGTTTTTTACGATAATGTGTTTGAATTTTCGTTATTATTGTTGGTTGTTTAGGTTTAATTTTCGTTATTATTGTTGATTTCAGTACCGTTAGGGTTTAAATATTTGTTCTATTTTAACTTTTACGATTTTTCTCTGTTCATTAGTTTGTCTTATTTCTGGTAATTTTGTCATTCTAGTAATTTCTTTTTTCAAATTTTTTCTAGTCTCTATATATTAGGTTTAATTTTCAAGTATTTTCTTGTTTCATCTGTATTTTAGATTTCTTCAGTTCTTGTCAAATTTTGATATAGTTGAGTTTTGTTTCATTCCATTATATTTTACGGGACATCTGCTGTGTGCGAATAGTAGACGTCTACTGTGTGGGTTTTGATTATGTTTTTTGTTTATTAAATTTAGTAAAATTTTGTGCAGTATATTATACTGGGAGTCTGTCTTGTGTATGTTTATCTTCCAGTATGTTACACTGGATGAATATTATAATATAGTTGAGTCTTGTTTCGTCCCAGTATAATATACAGGACATCACCTGTGTGCGAATAGTAGACGTCAACTATGTGGGTTTTGATTATGTTTTTTGTTTATTAAATTTAGTAAAATTTTGTCCAGTATATTATACTGGAAGTTTGTCTTGTGAATCTTTATCTTCCAGCATGTTATACTGGATTAATATTATAATATAGTTGAGTTTTGTTTCATCCCATTATATTTTACTGGACGTCTGTTGTGTGCGAATAGTAGACGTCTGCTGTGTGTGTTTTGATTATGTTTTTTGTATATTAAATTTAGTAAAATTTTGTCCAGTATATTATACTGGAAGTCTGTCTTGTGTATGTTTATCTTCCAGCATGTTATACTGGATGAATATTATAATATAGTTGAGTCTTGTTTCGTCCCAGTATAATATACAGGACATCACCTGTGTGTAATCTTTTTTTCCATTATATTATACTGGAGGAGTTGAGTTTGGGCTAGCATATAGTTGAGTTTTGTTTCAATCCAGTATAATATACAGGATATCACCTGTTTGTAATCTTTTTTTCCATTATATTATACTGGAGGAGTTGAGTTTGGGATAGCATATAGTTCAGTTGTTTCAATCCAGTATAATATACAGGACACCACCTGTGTGTAATTTTTTTCTCTAGTATATTATACTGGACAAGTTGAGTTTGGTCTAGCATATAGTTGAGTTTTGTTTCAATCCAGTATAATATACGGGACATCACATGTGTGTAATCTTTTTCTCCAGTATATTATACTGGACGAGTTGAGTTTGGGCTAGCATATAGTTGAGTTTTGTTTCAATCCAGTATAATATACAGGATATCACCTGTTTGTAATCTTTTTTTCCATTATATTATACCGGAGGAGTTGAGTTTGGTCTAGCATATAATTGAGTTTTAATATACAGGACATCACCT
>NW_017670356.1:78222-79032 GCF_001879085.1 Nicotiana attenuata
AGAGAATTATGATGGAGATAATATTGTGATAGAGATTTTTCAAAGTTTGTACGGGAGACAAACAGAACGAAAAAGAGGAAGATGGTGAGTTAGTGGAACAAGATGAACTGTGCAATAAGGAGTTTGAGTATGTAAGACCTTCTATTTCAATGGCACCAAATAAGGAGAGTGACAATGAAGGTCGAGCACATGTTGATTCAATACCGTTAGCTATGGATATTGACTCAGTTCATCCAGCACAAGTTAATGGAGAAGCTGTACCAGGCACTGAAATTTTATTGCAAGATCCTTGTAATGAATTAAGGCCAGAATGTAATGCAATTGAACCAGTTCTGACAGCAGGTACATAAAGTTTGATGGTTAAAACAGGTGATGGGAAACAAGAGCTTTCTACACCACATTCCAGTGAAAAGATTTTACAAAATACCACAGCTGGATCATTAATTCCATCAGCCATGAATGTTGAATCAGCCCCACATGAAGCTGCAGTAGGTGTTGGATGTTTTGATGAAGAGACTACTAATGAAAAAGCAGCAAATGATGCAAATTCAGAGGAAATTCCTTGTGATGAAGTAAGAGTGGAATGTAGTGCCCCTGATCAAGGTCAGTCAACTGGTACTGATGTTGATGCTATCTGGCAAAAAATAGCTGATGGGACATATCAAATTTCAACACCACAGTGCAGTCAAGATAATAAGGAAAATTGTGGAGCTGTGTCATCAAAGATACCACCAATGGATATTGAATCGCTCAAAGATGCACAAAATAAGAAATGCAGTGAACAAGGTGGACCAACTGGTGTAGATGTAA